>NC_090260.1:28227925-28267925 GCF_037325665.1 Littorina saxatilis | reverse complement strand
GTTTGACACCAGTTTTAGCAGTGTTTTGTGTGGTTTTACGTGCTGCAATGTGTGTGTGCAAGTCCGGAAACTGTACTTTTTGACAAAAATGGTCATTATATCAATTTTTACTATAACAATCACAAACAAAGTCCAATGATCATGTCATCCTATAATAGCCAAGGGTATAAGCAAAACACAGGCCAAAGATCCAAGAGATATCTCAATAAATGATCGAGCAGTGAACAGATTAGTGAACCTACCGAAGAAAGCGAAATTTTGCCCTGGCACACAGCAATACCAAAATGCTGTTATACTGTGGCAGTGAAGGGGTTAAATTGGGGAGTCTTAAAACACGGGTTCCAGTGTAGATCTTGCGAAAAATTGTCTGTGTACTTACTGGCAGACAATCTCACACAAATGACAGCACAGTGGATAGATGCAAAAAGCTGTCTGTGTACTTACTGGCGTGGATGGGACCTGTGGCTTCAGCGAGTGCGGCCAGTGTTGCTAACACTGAGGTGCTGCTCTGCTCCGAGTCGCTCGACACCTCTGTCTTTACTGCAAGGCAGAGCACAAAGTGATGGACCAGGTTAGGAAATAAAAACCCTGTCTGGGTTTTATTGTGCTGTGAAGGAGTCATGCCCCTTTCACAGATTGAGGCAAAACAATGCCACTGATGATCAAAAAAACAAGAATGGCATGTTATTGGCACGTTTCATTTATGAGACAACAAAACGACGTTACATTCATTTTGTTTTGTCAATCAATCAATATGAAGCTTATATAGCGCGTATTCCGTGGGTACAGTTCTAAGCGCTTGTCGAAGAGTTGTCAACACAGGACTAACAAAGAAACTAACATCTACAGACGGACACGAACCCTATAACACACTAGCAAACCCTGATAAACATACAACAAACAACTGTTTAACAACAATGTACACATCAATAGCTAGGTCCAAACAAAATAATATTAAACACAAAGAAAACACCTCTCACAGAGCACAGCACAAGAATGTCTTTTGGGGCACGACACATCACGTCGAGCATGAAAGTCGCAGCCAGCTACGGGAAGAACCGAGTCTTCAACCTACTCTTGAACGCGTCAAGAGAGGGGCTCTGGCGAAGCTCAAGCGGCAGGGAGTTCCAGACGGAGGGGCCCGCGGAGGGGAATGCACGCTGACCAGCAGATGTGAGTTTCGAGCGAGGGATGTTTTGTCATAAATTAAAACGTTCCAATAACGTTCCATTCTTGTTTTAAGATTGTGAATTTTACAACGTTGCCAGTCTATCTGTTTTTGGATCAATGCCATTGATTAAGACTAGTTGAGTCAAGCAGTCTAGAAGTCACAGTGAGAGAAAAAAAACACTGAGCTTCAATGTGCATTTTCTGCAATAATTATCTGATCAACATTTTTATTTTTTAAATTTTTTTTTTTACCTCAGTTGCATATATCTGATCAACATGATATCCTTCCCCATTCCTGTGTTCACTGCTGCTACGAGTTTTTCTGTGGTATCGGTAGCAGCATGTGTTTTGTCAACTGAGCTGTGTACAGACGTATACCGTAAATTGAGCAGACAATGCACACCATGGCTTATCCTCTTTTTTACTGTGATGCCTAAATGTATGTCAACTTATTAGTGGCATTGTTTTGAATTATTTTTTTCAAAGGGTGCAATTTCTCCACAGTCATTGAAATACCCACAGTTATTTTTTGGAAAACTCCCATTAACATACACAATTACTGTTCACATATCAAGGGATGTTGTTTGGTACTGGCAGTCATCGAATTGCCAGAACTTATTTCAAATCGCCAGAAAATTTGCTGACATTTTGACACAGTTGCCAACTTTCTTACGGTGGGAACAAAATGTGATGCCGAGGACTTCAGAAAAGTTTAGAAACTTACGCCTCAGCAACTTTGCGAAAGAAAATAAATGCTAGGACCTTCCAAGATATTGTGTAGACACAATCACTACAGTCTGAAGACCTCGGCATCACATGCTATAATCATTGTACTTTTTATGCTAACAATAACGACATAATAATACTTATAATAGTGAAAAAAATGTTTGTTCCCTTTTGAATTGCCCGATTCTTGCTACAGTATGCTGCAATAGACTGCTGAGATTTGGCACCACCCACTCTCAGTCTCCCACTGTGCTATGCTGACAGGCTTGCATAAAATGTGTGACCCATTTTGTGTCAAATGCGCTTTTGCGTCATTTTCTCTCTGTGGGATATTGATTCCGAATCTGCCGCTCCCTCTGAATCAAAAAGCGAAGCAGTGGAAATGCATACTCGGCAAGGTTCATCGCGTGAGAATGTGTGTGAGACTATTATTTGTAACGTGTAGGGGAGTGATTGACTTCATCTTAGTCACTAGTGTACCGAGACAGACAGACATAAATAGATGGGAGGGGTCCATTTCCAAATCTGCGTATGTTGGGTGTGCTTGGCTGAAGGGAATAGAGTGAAAACCGCATCTGTCGAAACGAATTCCCAAACTTGGGCAAGACAATATTCTGTATTCTAAGTGTTGGAACTGCTCGTTTCACATGCAGAGAGCTCTACTCCTTTTGACAGATTATGCACCTGCAGAAGTTGTGACTGTTTCTGTGATGAGAGGGTCTGTGGTTTCTATGGTGATGGTCTCACTTTCGCCCACGGCGCCAACGTCTGTGTGATGAGCCAGCTGCAACATCTGAGCGATGTCCGTCCTGCCGTTGCCCATGGCAATGTCGATGGGAGTCCGGTCAAACTGAAAAAATAAGTCACAAAACAGGTCTGGTCATCAAGTCGCTCACTGACAGAAAACTAGTCAAAACAATGCAAATCCCTCCAAGTCAGAGTCACTTCAAAGGATGAAATATTCAGTGTTGATCCCAGCCAGAATACAGTGGTACCTGCAATGAGTGGCCCCTCCAATGAGAGGACACATCCCTTAAATTTAGTTAAAAGGACACTTTCTGTTGTCCATTTGTCTATTATCTCAACCAAAATGTACCTGTCATGACAGGCCACCTGTAATAAAGGGACACTTTTGCAAGGTTGTCCTTTTATCGCAGGTACCACTGTAATGGGGTCGGAATAATGCGTCAAATAAAAAAAGTATACGTAAATGACGAAAGACCGAGGTCTGAGAACAACACTGAACATTCACTTCTGGTAAACATCACAAGCGTTTCACAAATAACCACTGTTCAGGTGATTTTTTGAGACAACTACTGACTTGTGAAAAAATCTAAAATTATAAAAATGTCATGAGATAGTGACTCCAGTAAGCTGTGTACTGACTTTCTTATCGTATTTTTCCGTCTACAACTACAAGGCACATCCATTTCCCTCCTGTCTGACAACTGCGTCAAACCTGCAGCCAACACCTTCTCCGTTTCTCACTGAATTTCATTCCATAGCCTGGTAACAGTTCCAAACTTTCCTCAACAGAGAACTGCAGGGAGAGACACTAGTCATAATAATAATAATTTTAATTATAAATAACTTTTCTATACGACGATTCCAAGCAATACACCCCTTCGGAGTTTCGAGTGCGCATGCGCGGCTAGTCACATGCTTGGCGGCAGGGGGCGCTCCGTTGTACCAAACACACTCGAGATCCATTCCGCTTAAATCATGAAACTATCGTGGGACAAAAACCACAGAAAATATCAAAGAGATAAGAGCTTACGAGGGAAAACTTGAATGCAATCGGCAATGTACCTCTTCTGAAGACCTCGTGTTTGGTACAATTTTCAATCCCAGCATGCAATGCGCGGACTCTCGCCTGAGACTCCGAAAGGGTGTATTGGCTCAAGGCGCATTACAATTTCATTCTCAAAGTAAAACAAATGGAAATGAGAGAAAAATGTAACGAGCTCACAAATAACTGAGATAAAACAAACACAACAAAAACACAAAGCAAACTGGGCTTATGTATGACAAAATATAAGTTACATACACACACATAAAATAAATTAAGAGAGAGAGAGAGAGAGAGAGAGAGAGAGAGAGAGAGAGAGAGAGAGAGAGAGAGAGAGAGAGCCCTTTGTGGGTTATATTAGGCCTAAAAAAAAAATAGGTGTGGTTACGGTAACCCGACCTACCCTATTTTTAGGGCCCGATCCTATAACTTTTTATTACATTTGTCAAAAAAAACAACAAAAAAACCGAGTGCAAAAAACGCAATGAAAGCGAAAGCGCCCGTGTCGCACACTTATTTCCCTGTCAAGTAGGTTTAATTTGTACACATTAGAAAAAAAAGTTAAAAAAAAAAAAAAGTGATTGCCTACCTACCTACCCTATTTTTTTGTGGCTATGTTACCGTAACCACACCTATTTTTTTTTTGGCCTTAATTCCTTTAACCTTGTCTTCGCTGTTGAGGTCAGCCCCATTCCGCACCAACAGCTCAATGATCATCACATGTCCTTTTTCTGTCGCCCAGTGTAGAGGTGTCATCTTCAGCTGAAACGCACACAACAAACCATAGAGGATCAGACTCTTGCGCTACGAATCAGGATCAGAGACAGCATCATCGTGTTTGGTGTAAATTTATTTTGTAATAACAGGTATGTTATCTATCTCCCGAGAGAAGCATTTGCTAATGCCATACAGAGAGAGAGAGAGAGAGAGAGAGAGAGAGAGAGAGAGAGAGAGAGAGAGAGAGAGAGAGAGAGAGAGAGAGAGAGAGAGAGAGAGAAGAGAAAAAAGAGAAAAAAGAAAAAAGAAAAAAAAATGCCATACAGAAAAAAGACTTCACAAAAGATTCAGAGTGTCACCCCCCCCCCCCCCCCCCCCCCACCCCGACTGTCTTGTGTCCTCTGCTGCAATGCAACACCTGGAAATACAGTGGAACCCCCGGCAGGTTTCACGGTAATCAGACTCTTTGATGTGTGTAAACTTTGCCTTGAAATTACTTGCTTACTGTGTTGATTTTCATCATTTTTTCTGCTTGGCATGAGTAAGTATGGTATTTGCAATACAAAAAAATAAATAAAAGCTAAAATGTTTGTGTTTGAGCAATTATTTGAGCGAGTTTTTCGAAGCGAACGTGTGAATCCTGACAGACACCATTTCCTTCTGTCACATGACCCCATCTCAAAGTGTGATTCAAGCAGACACGAAATATCACACAAAACATATGATAATGGGGTTATTAATTCAATTAATACACAAGGTTAGTCTCTGACTAGATAAAATAGGGAAAAAATATCAAATGGGAGCATAAAACCGTTTCTGGAAAAATTTTCAATCGCCACCGAAAGTGTCTGTCAGTAAAAAAAACACGTGCTTTGTTTGCAAAGCAAAGCCTAATTTTACACATCGCGTGCTTTTGTCTGTTATTCTTGCTTGTGAACATCATTTTATTGATGTTCTTCACTGGAAAGCAGGTGTATCATCAACAGTATCACAAAATCGCAAAGAATGAACATTTTTGTTGTGATCCGACCGGTGTCTGTAGACGGAATCACACGTTCGGCAAACTTCGTTTTTAACGGAAATAACCGAGCCTTTCATCGGAAACGACGTTTCAACCGCTTCATATCGTCTGCAGGAAGAAAAAGAGGAATGCGATACCCAGTAAGTAAAACATTTAATCGTTTTTAGTGCCTTTTGATCAAGTTTTGTTGCGTCTGTCAGCAACGTTCGGCAACCCAACGTTCGGCACAGCGACGCGCGCATACGGATTTGCAGCATTTGCATTCGGAAAGTGAGGGATTTGTGAGTTCGTTTGCATAATTTCAATCGCTAGTAGGTTTTCCCTTCGTCTCCCATTGTTGTGTTTGCATGTTATTGGCATTTCATTGTGTAAATTGAAAGTTTGTGAGTAACAGTAGTACAATCTGTCGAACGTTGGCGACGCTGACAGACGCAAATATCGAACGTTGCCTTCAATGACAGAAGGGCTTGGCGATCATACTTTCGATTCGTAGGAACACAATATGGAGACAGCAATGTGCGCTCGTTACCACAACGGTCATGAACCGGTGTAACACGAAATTTTTACTCCACGAAAAATTGACTCCGGAGTAAACTTCCAGTAAAAATCTTGTACGAAAAAAGAACTCCACAAGGAACTAAATTTTTACTCCTCAAATATTTACTCCCAGTAAACATCTCGTACGAGAAACTTAGGGTCTACTCCTTCGTTTATAATTCGCGCAATATCCCATTTACGTGCAATCCCGTTTTGCCGCCGTCCCATTTTGGCGACATTTCACAAGCCAAGCGTCATCTTACTATCGCATCCCATTTTGGCGCAATCCCGTTTCGCCGCTATCCCATTTTTTTATTTTTTATTTTTACATTTAGTCAAGTTTTGACTAAAATAATGTTTTAACGTAGAGGGGGAATCGAGACGAGGGTCGTGGTGTATGTGTGTGTGTCTGTCTGTGCGTGTGTATGTGTGTGTGTGTAGAGCGATTCAGACCAAACTACTGGACCGATCTTTATGACATTTGACATGAGAGTTCCTGGGAATGATATCCCCGGATATTTTTTTTTATTTTTTTCGATAAATACCTTTGATGACGTCATATCCGGCTTTTTGTAAAAGTTGAGGCGGCAGTGTCACACCCTCATTTTTCAATCAAATTGATTGAAATTTTGGCCAAGCAATCTCTGACGAAGGTCGGACTTCGGTATTGCATTTCAATTTGGTGGCTTACAAATTAATTGATAACTTTGGTCATTGAAAACCTGAAAATTGTAAAAAAAAAAAATTTGTTTTTAAAACGATACAAATTTACATTCATCTTATTCTTCATCATTTTCTGATTCCAAAAACATATAAATATGTTATATTCGGATTAAAAACAAGCTCTGAAAATTAAAAATATAAAAATTATTATTAAAACAAAATTTCCGAAATCGATTTAAAAACAATTTCATCTTATTCCTTGTGGGTTCCTGATTCCAAAAACATATAGATGTGATATGTTTGGATTAAAAACACGCTCAGAAAGTTAAAAAGAATAGAGATAGAAAAGCGTGCTATCGATCCTTCTCAGCGCAACTACTACCCCGCTCTTCTTGTCAATGTCACTGCCTTTGCATCGAGCGGTGAACTGACGATGCTACGAGTATACGCTGTTGCTGTAAAAATGCAGTGAGTTCAGTTTCATTCTGTTAGTTCGACAGCTTGACTAAATGTTGTACATGAACAAAGTATGCAAACCAGATGATCCAGCGACGTCCTTCCCAATTTATGTCCAATGGACGTCTACCCACAACACGCCACTGGATGCCGCGTGGTCAGCCAACCATGTGGTGCCAGTCGTGAAAACCAGGTTCTTTGTCCCACAAAGAGACATTCAAGTTTGGGACTTTGTGACCGCTGACTTTGTCAGCATGGATGGAAAGGTGGAGAGATACAGGGCGGTGATCATCCCCAAGTCAACCCATTTCCCCGATGGGCCAGATCGAGAGGAGATTTGTGTGAAGTGTTTGCGCGCAAAAGACAATGAGAGATACTATGTCTTTCCTAATGTTGATGACATTTCATGCTTGCCAATGGCTCAGATAAAAAAAATCCCACCAACCAACCATGAACAACAGGGGGGATTACTTTTTTTGACATGTGATCAAGTCTCATTTGAGCGTTCACAGTGTTACCTGAGAATAGCACACCCCCTTGAATTGGGAACAAAGAAAAAGCGTTGTATATATGCATTTTTGAATGCTTTTCTAAAGTCATAAGTTCATTATTTGTTATTTTTTTTTTTTTATGGATTGTTTTGCTGAATACATGCAGTTAAGAAATTGACCCCGTTTTCAAATTTAGGGGGTAGGGTTGCCCTATAGCCCACGTATGTCTGTGTGACTGTGTCAAATATCAATCTACTCTGCGTACAAAATGTATATATGTTTGTTTTTCGATTTTAGAATGATTTCTTAAGCTGGCTATAACTTCTGAGGTCTACAGGAAACGATAAAGATAAAAAATGTACAAAATATAAGTAGCGTCCTTTATCTTACCATTGTTCTGATCAATGCTGTCCCTTTATTTGCAAGTTAACCATTTTTCTTAATGTGTTCAAGGAGTATGTTAAAAATTATTATCAATGGTTGCTTTAAACTGCACCTTTGGGCAGTTATTATGCACTAAAGTTGTAAAAGCATGTTTTGGGGGTTTTAGGATATAGCGTCTTGGAACGCCAATCATCTTGGAAATACGAATGTTCATATAATTTTTTTTACTGTTTTGGATAGATAAAAAGTTGAACTCTTGGTGCAAACTGTTTTTTGGTCCCTGTTTGACTATTTATTATTTTGGAATATTGTGTGTGAGGGGGAAACTGCAATCCTCAATATCATGAAACGTGCCCCCCCTTTAAAGACCCCCCAATGCATGACTCCCTCCCTTATAAGACCCTCTTTTCTTAGACTCTCTGTTCATAGCATTTGTAAATGTACCCCCATTTTACATTTAGTCAAGTTTTGACTAAATGTTTTAACATAGAGGGGGAATCGAGACGAGGGTCGTGGTGTATGTGTGTGTGTCTGTGTGTAGAGCGATTCAGACTAAACTACTGGACCGATCTTTATGAAATTTGACATGAGAGTTTCTGGGTATGATATCCTCAGACGTTTTTTTCATTTTTTGGATAAATGTCTTTGATGACGTCATATCCGGCTTTTCGTGAAAGTTGAGGCGGCACTGTCACGCTCTCATTTTTCAACCAAATTGGTTGAAATTTTGGTCAAGTAATCTCCGACGAAGCCCGGACTTCGGTATTGCATTTCAGCTTGGTGGCTTAAAAATTAATTAATGACTTTAGTCATTAAAAATCGGAAAATTGTAAAAAAAAATTTTTATAAAACGATCCAAATTTACGTTCATCTTATTCTCCATCATTTTCTGATTCCAAAAACATATAAATATGTTATATTTGGATTAAAAACAAGCTCTGAAAATTAAAAATATAAAAATTATGATCAAAATTAAATGTTCGAAATCAATTTAAAAACACTTTCATCTTATTCCTTGTCGGTTCCTGATTCCAAAAACATATAGATATGATATGTTTGGATTGAAAACACGCTCAGAAAGTTAAAACAAAGAGAGGTACAGAAAAGCGTGCTATCCTTCTCAGCGCAACTACTACCCCGCTCTTCTTGTCAATTTCACTGCCTTTGCCATGAGCGGTGGACTGACGAGTATACGGTCTTGCTGCGTTGCATTGCGTTCAGTTTCATTCTGTGAGTTCGACAGCTACTTGACTAAATGTTGTATTTTCGCCTTACGCGACTTGTTCTTTCTTTTCTTTATTTGGTGTTTAACGTCGTTTTCAACCGTTCAAGGTTATATCGCGACGGGGAAAGGGGGGGATGGGATAGAGCCACTTGTCAATTGTTTCTTGTTCACAAAAGCACTAATCAAAAATTTGCTCCAGGGGCTTGCAACGTAGTACAATGTATGACCTTACTGGGAGAATGCAAGTTTCCAGTACAAAGGACTTAACATTTCTTACATACTGCTTGACTAAAATCTTTACAAATTAACATTGACTATATTCTATACAAGAAACACCTAACAAGGGTAAAAGGAGAAACAGAATCCGTTAGTCGACGACATGCTGGGGTAAATTCTTCCCCCTAACCCGCGGGGAGTTGCCTCTTTTTTAAGACCTCGATATCTCAGATGTTTTTAGGTCCTGATTAAAGGGGGGTTCCACTGTATAAAGTTCAGTGAAAAAAAAAAAAAAGTGTTCGCATGTACAAATAAGTTTTTATGAGCGCCCACACAGAGTATACAAACTCTTTACAGGGATACAATCAGTACCACAAAACAGAGAAGGGCAAAGCTATGCAACCTACTACCCCCCCCCCCCCCCCCTCCCCAATGCATACCATGTCTTTAGCGTCAATGTCAGCAGTGTTTTGCAGCAGCAGATCCACAATGCCGAGGTGACCCTCCTGTGCGGCCACGTGCAAGGGCGTGCGGTCAACTTTGGTGCGAGCGTCTCGACTGATCCCTGACCTCAACAACACCTCCGCTGTCTGGTGATGACCCTGCTGCGCGGCAAAGTGGAGAGGGGACGTTCCCAGCTGCACACACGTTAGCAGACCTTGGAACCCCTGTTTTGCACTTGGAGCAGGGATGTCGTTAGGCGTCGGACATCGGACATAGACCGATTAAGAGGCTCAAATGTCCGATTCACATAGCCGCATGGCGGTCAGATGTCCTATCGTTTTCAACTGAGCGCTGGCATTGTCCGATGATAACTCAATTACTTCGGACAGCGCGATATTCGTTAATGTTCCTTTCAACTTCAAGATACACATTTTCAAAAAGCGACCAAGCACTCTCTCGTACAGGTGCACTGAAGTTATGCAGTGCGGATCTTGTGTTTGGGTGACACCCGTCTGCAGCACATTAAATTTAGGAGTATGGGAGACAACTCCAACTGACTAAGTCTTGCGTCTGCTTTTGCTTTCAGTTCGATATATTTTGACGAAGCGCACTGAGTTACGCCACCGAAAAATAAAAATAAAGCCTGCCAAAGTTCAACAAAAGCTGAACACGTTTGGCTATTCAACGGCATCCTGTGCTAAATTAGGGTCAAAAACAGTGGGGAACACGGCGAGCGTCATTCTTGAAAATGAAAAAATTCTGACGTCCTATTGAAATTTCTGAAAGCGGTCAAATGTCTTATTGATGCTAAAGAACTAGGACATTTGTCCTATAGGTATGAATTTGTAGCAACATCCCTGTTGGAGTATTCAGAAAAATGAGCGTACTCCACACAGTATTTGAACATCCGTGCTTCAAAATGCAATCGTCGCACTGAGTTTCCAATACATTTAAAACAAATGCTTCTGTCAATGTTTACAGACCAAAACTGAGATCATGTGTATAAATACTGGTTCGGCTTCAGGATGCGCTTGTGAAGAAAAGTAGTCGAGGAATTTTTCTGGTCGTACTTTTCTTCAACTGACCGTACTAATCGTATCCTAGACAATTACGCGTACAAAATACGGTGAAATCGTATGGGTTCCCATGTCCGCATTAGATTAACATTGAGACTCTCCTTTTTCTTCGTTCATGGGCTGAAACTCCCACGTTCTCATAATTTGTACATGTATGACCATTTTTACCCCGCCATACGTTGTTTTCAGGGGGAAGCATGCTGGGTATTTTTGTGTTTTGTTAACCCATCGAACTTGGCATGGATTACGGGATCTTTTCAACGTGCACTTGGTCTTGGGGGGATAAGGCACTAGTAGATAACTAGGTCTGTACACATGTTGACCTGGGAGATTGGAAAAATCTCCACCCATTTACCAACCAGGCGGCCACGATTTGAACTCACGACTTCCGGTTAAGAGGCTGATATCTTATCTACTGGGCCACCGTGCCCATCCATTAAGATTCAAATAGGACATTTTCACGGGAGAATGACATCAAATTACGCCTTTTCTTTTGTAATCTCACGGGCGGGGATATAGCTCAGTTGGTAGCGCGCTGGATTTGTATTCAGTTGGCCGCTGTCAGCGTGAGTTCGATCCCAGGTTCGGCGGAAATTTATTTCACAGAGTCAGCTTTGTGTGCAGACTCTCTTCGGTGTCCGAACCTCCCCCCATGTACACTACATTGGGTGTGCACGTTAAAGATCCCACGATTGACAAAAGGGTCTTTCCTGGCAAAATTGCTTAGGCACAGTTAATAATTGTCTACCTATACCCGTGTGACTTGGAATAATAGGCCGTGAAAGGTAAATATGCGCCAAAATGGCTGCAATCTACTGGCCGTATAAACTTTCATCTCACACGGCATCACTGCAGAGCGCCTAGAACTGTACCCACGGAATATGCGCGATATAAGACTCATTGATTGATTGATTGAGTGTTATATGAACTGCACAGTGTATTCCCACATGTATGCAAAGTGTTTCAAGATCTCTGTTCTTCAAAATAAAATTAATAAAATAAGTGTAAGAAGATGAAAATCTAGTTCTAAGTCATGATTGTACTTGTAGTCTGAGTACCCCAGACGATTAGATTTAGAAGCATCTAAACAGACTAAGTGACTGTCATCCAAAGTCATTATTTGATTCTGACAATAGCAGTTAGCTACACATCATACATTCATGAGAGAATTCAACCCAAACATCATCTTACTCAGTAACTCACCTACTGAAAGGAACACAACAGTTCATGCCTGTCAAGACCACTTCAAATCTTCATTTCAAAGACTATTAGCATGACCTTTCCAAGACCAAAAGTGAAGCTGAAAGTGAAACACTATGCACAGTATGGCACAACAACACTTCTCAACCTTATGCCTACTACAATCAGACATGGGATTCAGAAAAAGTGATAATTAAGGAAAAAGAAGGTGGGGGTCTGGGGGCCGCAGAAGGCCCCCAGTAGGGTCCAGGGGCAACGCCCCTGGTCGGGGTCTGGGGGCGAAGCCCCCAGAAGCTGAAGGTTTTTAGTGTTTTAGACACACAAAAATGGCCCTGAAATGCATATTTCAGCTTAATCATAGAGCTTGGGTCTATACCTACATATACCCCAAAATTTTCTCAGCGGATTTGCACGAATCTCAAGAATGTTCCCTGGAGCCTAAAAATTTACGGAATTCCGTAAATTTACGGAAGAATCCCATGTCTGTACAATAGAACCCCTCTTTTAGTTTTAAGACAATTGAAGACTTCTCAAGACTAAAGACCCTGTTTTCCAAGATTTTCTGTAAAATCATAACCGCTGTAAGTGTACCCCCATTTTAAAATCTCTCTCTTTTCAAGAACTCATTTTCTCCAATTTTATCAGGTCTTAAACTTAATTAAAGGGGGGTTACATTGTACTTTGTAGCTTACCCAATCTGTGGTGAAGGGAGCTCCATTGGACATGAGAGCACGGACTGTTTCCGTCTCTCCACGCTTAGCCGCCTCCAGGAGTCGTTTGCCCAGGTCCACTAACGACATGCCTGTGGAAGGCGCCAGCACCTGAACGCTCGTCAGTTTGGGCACTGCCGATGCAGCAACCGTGATCCTGAATGTAAACACAATTCATTAGTTTGAATTTTGATAACATTTACAGTAATACCGTGGTATCTCCCTTATAAACAAGAAGAGCAAACGCTCGATCGAGTCACTTTCGCAGTTCTGAATATTATACGAGGCATCAGATGGACAGGAAGAAATTGCTATTCACAACACAATGAGTCACGTTCACATAAAATTTGAGCCCGGTCACTTTTATAGTTTCCGAGAAAAGCCCAACGTTAAGTTGTGTGTTGCCGAACAGAAAAGGCTAGTTATCTCCCTTGTTTTTCTGATAACGTTCGTAAAAGGCTACAGATGTAAATACTTTGATGTAAAGAATAATCCTACAAAGTTTCAATCACATCCGATGAACTTTGTCAAAGATATAAAATGTCTAATTTTTCCTTTGACGCTGACCTGTGACCTTGAAAAAGGTCAAAGGTCAACGAAACCATCGTTAAAGTGTAGAGGTCATTGGAGGTCACGACTAAACAAAATATGAGCCCGATCGCTTTGATAGTTTCCGAGAAAAGTCCAACGTTAAGGTGGTGTCTACGGACGGCCGGCCGGACAGACTAACACTGACCGATTACATAGAGTCACATTTTCTCAAGTGACTCAAAAACTTCTCCCCTTTTAAGACAATTTTTTTGTGTGAATTTACCATAATTTTAAGACTCCCTCCTTTTCATTAGACCAGATTTTCACAAATTTTGAAAGTCCTCAGTCTGTCATCCATCCTTTGCAGCGCGTTCAAAATTCTGCAGCCCGGCTTGTCTGCAAAGCCCCTCGGTCTCAGTCCTGTTCCCCCTTGCTTAAGAAACTTCATTGGCTCCCTGTAGAGCTGAGAATCCAATACAAGTGCTGCTGTATCTGCTACAAAATCATATCTGGCTCAGCCCCATCCTACCTGTCTGACCTGTTCACACTCTACACACCCTCACGATCCCTCCGCTCCTCTGTAGACACTAGAATGTTCCATCTATCTTCTTTTAGCCGCAAACAGCACGGTCAGAGAGCCTTCTCCCACTCTGCAGCCGTTGCGTGGAACTCTCTCCCTTACTCAATCCGACACTACCAAACATTTTGTTCCTTCAAATCAAACCTTAAAACACACTTCTTCACACAGTAATTTGATTAATTTTTGTTTCAATATGGTGCATTTTTGATCAGGTGTTTGAATGTTTGAATGTTTTGCCCGTGTTAGTATGCTTGCAGCTTGTATTGATGCAGTGTTTTTCGTTGTTCGCTTCTGTGCTGAATGCTGCTGCACATGCTTTTTCGCTTTGCTTTGTATATATGTATGTTTTTTCATTGTAAAGCGCTTAGAGAACGTCAAGCGCTCTATAAATCTCCCATATTATTATTATTATTAAGGTGTTAACCTTTGCCCGACCAGGTTATCGACTACACACGGAAGACATTGTGGGGCCGTGTGGACCCATGCTTCTTAAAGAAGAAAAAATATGCATACCCTTCCGTAGACCCATGCTTTCCAAAGAAGCAAAAACGTGCATCCCCTTCCGTAGACGCCAGGGTTAAATTTTCGCGAGAAGTAATTAAATTGAATTATTGATTTAATTATTACCATGCGGACTAAGGCTTCTCAAAAAAGAAAAAACGTGAATACCCTTCTGTAGACGTCATGGGGCCGTGTGGACCCACATTGTTATGTATTAATTTCGCTCCACGCGACTTGCTTATTAACTCCAAAATTAAACAGATCGTAGAAAATGATGATTAGAGCCAATACCTGAAGGTTTGTGACTTCTCTCCCTAGTTTTTATGTAAGTTCCTTCAGTTTGAGAAACATGAGTCCGCACAACCCCACGATGTCTTCTGTGTCTAGTCTAAATTTGACCTTTGGTTTTTTTAATTACTTCTTGCTGAAATTTAATGATCTTTTAGGACATAAGATTAAGACTTTTTAGGTGCCTGAGGCATTCTTAAAAGCTCATTAAAAAATTCCAACTGGTTTAACTTTAAGAGATATTTGCAATTAAACACCCTTCTGGGTTCACACGGACCCACGACGACCGGCGAAGGTTAAAAGGGGGGTTCTTGGGTGTGACAGTGAAACAGACTGGCAAAGTGACACAATCTGCAGATGTGAAGCACGTAGGAATACACACACAGTGACAAGGGATCTTCTGGTTGAGTCAGAGTGATTCAATCATACATCATTTTTTACTGAATCAGTCAATGTATCCACGTTCCGGTTACACCTCTCCAAAATATGATTACCTACTTAAACTTAGTTAAACCTGGGTGGGGAGGGGGGCAAACTACCGCAAAGGTGCATGATTCAGCGGTTCGGGCAGTGACAAGACAATGGCGAGGTGTGGTGATACCGAGAGAGGGATTAAATACATGTACGAATAATGTATGCCTTCTTGCAATTTCACTCCGGGAGCAACAGCTCAAATTAGGACTCACACTGATCGAAGAAGGTCTTCAACTCAACAGTACTGCTGATTTCTTTACAACACATCAACTTCGGCATATATATGCAAGTACCAGACTGCTAGATGTCATGATTATCTCCAGGTTGTGAACAACAACAAACGAAAGGGAAACAGGAAGGAGAGTGCCGCCATGTTCATCGGGACACAAACGGAAGTTGCATGTGTCTAAAACGGAAAACGTAAATATTCAGTCACTTCCGCTCATTACAGAACCGAAAATATAACGCAGACCAAATCTATGATTCCTACTTACGTGTTTTGAGCCAGCTTGGTTGTTAGAAACGGCCACAAAATAATGAAACAAGCAGCAGATTGTCTCTTTGTTCAAACAGTCGGGTCTATCGCACTTGGCGGCAAGACGGAAGTCAGTGACGTATAAAAAGTAGTTCGGTTACGCTATCTTCGGCTTTGACGCTTAAAATAAATTTTGGAACCCGAAAGTCATCAAGATAGTCCAAAAAAATAAAATTAACTTGTACAGAATTAAATGCATTTTTCTTGAATAAAAATGTCTTGCCCATTTTTGCGGAAGGATTTTCTGTTTGTACGCTGTGCTACGCCTCCAAGTGTGTTGCGTGTGTGTAGTTACAGCAGCTGAGAGGTTACACAGCTTTTCGTACCCGATTATGGGCGTTGTCGACTCCATCAGGCGTAGTTTTGACCCCAGAACAATTTCAGGTCATCACGACTCACGGACTGGCATGTTTACTGTCACGACTAATTGATGGTAATTGTTGTGCATGGATAACTGCTGCAAATTAGTTGTAATGAAGCGGCAGATGCAGGTAACTGCTTCAAGTTCATGTGTTGAGAAACGATACATGTTTGATTCCGATAATTAGTTTGTGACTGTGAGTGGGTTTACGAATTTTTCCTTATTCGAATGAAACATTTCCGCATATGAATAAGTGGCTCGTCCTCATTTGGCGACGTCATTATGGAAGTAAGAGCAACAAGGGCGGGCCTAGCAGGCTCACTAAAGAACACTAATTTATACTAACTGTGGGGAATGTGTCGCAGTGTGACTGTGAGTTGTAACTGTAAGACATTTAGGTTGGACGCGTTTTATATTCATGATCAATATATTCCTTTACTGAGACAGTGACATATCAGGTGTGTTTTGTTGTTTGACTTTGTTCCTCCTCCTTCTTCTCTCTCTCTCTCTCTCTCTCTCTCTCTCTCTCTCTCTCACCCAGAGTCAGTGTCTCTCTCATTTCACTGACCCCATGCTTGACTCAGTTGTTGTTGTTTTTGTTGTTTGTTTGTATGTTGTTTTTTGCTAGAGACACATCCTTTCATTGAAGTCACAATTCAATTCATAAAAAATAAAAAGTGTGGTAAAGACTTAGTCAGTAACTCACTTTGTCATATCTTGTACTATACTATAATAGTTATGGATCTATCTCTTTTCTCAAATTTCTGTGAACATCTGGTATCTTTCTTTTTGCTGTTCAAGCTGTCAAGCTAAAGTCTGTGCTTCGATACTTCTTCTTCTTCTTCTGCGTTCGTGGGCTGAAACTCCCACGTACACTACGTGTTTTTTGCACGAGTGGAATTTTACGTGTATGACCGTTTTTACCCCGCCATTTAGGCAGCCATACGCCGCTTTCGGGGGAAGCATGCTGGGTATTTTCGTGTTTCTATAACCCACCGAACTCTGACATGGATTACAGGATCTTTTTTGTGGGCACTTGGTCTTGTGCTTGTGTGTACACACGGGGGTGTTCGGAGACCGAGGAGAGTCTGCACACAAAGTTGACTCTGAGAAATAAATCTCTCGCCGAACATGGGGACGAACTCACGCTGACAGCGGCCAACTGGATACAAATCCAGCGCGCTACCGACTGAGCTATATCCCCGCCCGTGCTTCGATACACAGGAGGACAAAGTGAAGATGGGTCAAACACTTTTTTGCTCTTTTCTGTTCACAATATGTATCCAAACTGGAGACATTCACAGTCACAACCATTGTGTGTGTTCAGTAGAACGGAACAGAAGGCAGCCATACACTACAGTGCAAAAATAACGAGAATGATGAGTGCAGTTATTTCAAGTGGTAGTGGTAGCAAACAAACAACTGTTCTTCATTAGTTATTGATTGCATCGTGCACAAAAACTCTCCTGTTCTTTTTTCCCCCGTCTTTTAAAAAAAATTATCATTTATCTGAGGATGAAATTGAAAGTCATTCGTTCATTTCCATGCTTGTTTATTATGTTATTCTTTTAGAGATGCAAGGAGGTTGGTTCCGCGTAGCTAAACTCTCACTCACTCTTGTTTTCATCATTATATGAAGAACAGTTACATCCCTTTGTTTCTTACTCTTAGAATTCATTTGATTATATTTTTCTTCAGACTGACTGGCCAGGGAGCAGGAGCCCTTGATGGTGGTGGTAGCGTCCGCGGTGGTGATGAGTCGGCACAATGGCCGTGAGGTGGTCATGCTCTGCGAGGAGTGCCACTCCAAGATGCTGGCGGTGGGGGAACTCCTCCTCCTGTCGTGCGAGGCCAGACCCGTCTTCACGGCCCAGACCGACCTGGAGCTGTCGCGGGAGACCTTCCTCCACTACCGCGACCGTGTCATCGACAAGCTCAACCACATCCTCATGGCGTCGAGAGATATCGCCTCGCAGGCGCACTCGGGCGCCGTGCAGTGGAAGGCGTTTACGGCTCGCCTGCAGGAGTTAGGGGGTCTGGTGGTGGCTTTGACGGAACTTAGCGCTCACATCGCCTACCTCATGGCGGTCAACTTTGAGCGCTCGCAGACCTCTGCCCTGGGCGTAGTCAACAAGTACAAACTCCACCAGGCTCAGCTCGACCTCAAGTTCTGCTGCTCGCGGCTGAAGCGGTCGTGCGTGGACGACCTTGATACTCACCTTCTCGTCGACCTGTGCTCGACCATCTCGCGAGCTCTGTCGTCCATGACGGAGGTGTGTCGCTACGCCAGCGAGAATGCGCGCGAGGTGGACGACCAGAATCAGTTCAAGCTATGCATCAAGAGCATCACGTCCACCACCAGCTGTCTCATCTCCAGCGTCAAACGCTTCAAGTCTAGTCCCAGCATCGACCACCTGCGGCGCATCATTGCGTTCTGCGACCCTGTGGTGGCGACCAGCAGTGCCCTCGTTACTTTCGCCTCGGAGGAAGAGTTTGTCGGCATGCCTGCCAAGCTCTCCGACAAGGCCACTGAAGCCCACAAGTCTGTTCTAGGTAAGGCGTGTTAAAAAAGAGGAAGACTGTAGTCTGTAGAGAGAGAAAAATCTGGGTGAGCGGTAATCTGTAGACGTAAAATGATAGTTTTGTTTATTAAGTTAGTTGTTTGCATGCTTTGTTTTTATTTTTTAATTGAGTGCAAACCATAGATTGCATCATGAAATTGCACACTTTGTATTTTCCTGCATACAAATAATAAGATGAATGACATACTTTCTCTCAAATTTAGAATAGAGGGGTGAACATTGTCACTAGTCATTTGTTGTATTTATTTTGTAATGAGTGGAATGATCATCAATTTTCATTGTTTGCAAGTTATTTGTTTTGTTTTAGTTGTTGTTGAATGTTTCAGTGTTTTATCAACTTAACTGCTTTTTTTGCTAGTTGACCGGCAAGGGAAGTAATCATGGAGTTTTGTGAAACATTTGCCTCCCTTGTACAGTCCTGTTTTCAGAGAAGAATTTGTCTGACTTGAGTGTAACTGTGTCTGTATCTCTTAAATTAACATGAAAAGGAAAGGAACGTGAAAATAACTGAATTACAATAGATCATTTATCTGTCTCTGAACTGCAAAGCATTGGAACAAACACTTAGCCAATTTGCCGCTCTTAGTGCAAGTGCAACGCCATACCATACCCTTTCCTGTTCCCACCCAAATTTGTCTTCTCATCGCATCATTTGAAACCCCCGGTGCCCCCCCCCCCCCCCCCCAGTCATTCCCCTCCCCCCTGCAAAGCAGAATCAAGTGCAACACCCCATACCTTTGTTGTTCCCACCAAAGATGATGGCAAAGTTTGTCTTTTCATCACATCCTTTGAAACACCATGTCCCCACCCTAACCCCTTCCCTCTTCCGCATGCATTATTATTATTATTATTATGAACATTTGTGCGCCTAATCTAAATATAGCCCTAGGCGCTTACAAAATATAAAATACATGTATAGTGAACATTATACGAAACACAAATCGACAAGGACTCATACACTCGCAGACAGGCGCACAGCGAGAACGCGACGCACTCACTCATACCAACTACAGGCACATGCATTCTAGACGGAAAAACAGTCGTAAATAAATAAATAAAGTATTGGATACATAAAGTTAGTTGAGAGAAGAAGAATAGAGCTGGAAAGGGAAGAAGAAGGAGAAGGAAAGAGACAGATCAAGGACCAGCAGGAGAGGGTGATGTGTGGTCATTAACGGACTAGTGAGGGAAGAGGTGTGTTTTGAGTGAGGTTTTGAATGATTGCATAGATGTGGAGTGCCTGAGTGAATGCGGGAGTTGGTTCCAGATGGATGGGGCCTGGTAGGAGAAGGTGCGCTGGCCATATGTTGAATGAAGAGTCTATTCCCTTTCTTGTTCCCACACAAGTTTGTCTTTTTATCGCATCATTTGGAAAAAAAACACCAGGAAACACCTTGATTAGGCCTAAAAAAAAATAGGTGTGGTTACGGTAACCCGACCTACCCTATTTTTAGGGGCCGACCCTATAACTTTTTATTACATTTGTCAAAAAACACACACAAAAAACGACTGCAGAAAACGCAATGAAAGCGAAAGCGCTCGAGTCGCATATTTATTTTCCTGTCAAGTAGGTTTAATTTGTACAGATTAGAAGAAAAAAAGTTTTAAAAAAAGTGATTGCCTACCTTCCTACCCTATTTTTTTTGGCTATGTTACCGTAACCACACCTATTTTTTTTTGGGGGGGGGCCTTACTAAAGTTTTTGTATGAACAGCACATACAATGATTTGCTTACTCACCCAGCGTTTGTGTGTGTGCAGGTATGACCATGAGTATAGTGTCAGCCAGCATACAGATGTGCAAAGCAATCCGTGATCTCGTCTACGACCTCAGCAACTCTCGGCACAAGGAGCGCATCCGCCTCTGTGTCGACTCCGTTGACAAAGCCTCCTCCAAACTCAGGGATCTTCTCCTCTCCTGTGACTTTGAACCAAAGACCGGCTCGGGCCCCACAAAGACCGGCTCTCCTGAAAGGCAAACCGGCTCGCCTGAAAGAAAAACCGACTCGCCTGAAAGGAAAACCGGTTCTTCCAATGCGGACAATGTCTCAGCCAACGCCAGGGTGAGCTCCCCTGATGGTGTCGATGGCTCAGCAGAAAGGGAGACCGGATCAGAGACCGTCTCTCCCGACGCGAAGACCGGCTCGGATGATGCAAAGAGCGGCTCAGGAAGCCCCGACGTTGCTGCCGTCTTGTCGGGGATGACGGCATCTTCTCCCAGCTTGAATCTATCAGTTTCTTCCATGGGCAGCATTTCTGACCTTGAACGTGATATTGGTGTGTCCGATTGACTGGACTCTCCGACTGACCCGATGGCTGTACGACTGCAGTGCTTGCAACGTTTGCATTCTCATAGTGAGGCGTTTTGTTCAGAAAGTGCAGCGTGTTTTTCCCTACAAGCCGATGATGTTATGGCGTTAAGTAGACGGCACAGTGGTACCTGTGCTGTGAGGCCCCTTCCCCCGAGGAGAGGACATGTTCTGATGGACATTTTTGGTTGTCCTGTTTTTCTATTAATGCGACCCAAGTAGGAATTTTCATGACAGGCCACCTGCAATTTAAGGCTCTCCTCAAATGAGCCGGAAGTCGACTCCGCAAAGTCTTACACCGAAAACTCAGTGCTAAAGCTTCGTGCTGTCAGCTTTGCGAAATATACTTCGCGTAGTCGACTTCACCCAGTTAAGGACAGGCTTTAGGCCAAAAAGAAAAATATGTCTGTTTCCGGTAACATCGCCAAAAAAAATAGGGTTGGTCGGTGTTTTTTTTTCTTTTTTTTTTTCTTCTTTTCTTTTTTTACCTTTTTCTTACGTTTTGTTAACGTCTTTTTACGTGTGTTTTTTCCCCGGCGTCATTGGCCGCCATGTTTTTTTCGCGTGACGACGGAAACGGGAGGTAAGTGTCTTCGATTGTGAAGTCTCATCGACCGATTACCTCCTGGTTTTTTTTTTTTTTTTTTTTTTTTTTTGTGCGAAAAGCGAAAAAAAACTTTAGGGTCGGCGCTTAAAAATAGGGTCGGTTGGGTTGCCGGAAACAGATATATTTTTCTTTTTGGCCTTAGGGACGCTTTCAGCCGGTTCAAGATGTGTCCTTATGATTTGATTGCAGGTACTACTGATGTAGTGATGGTAGACAGTGCTGGTTGGTGTTTTGTTGTCATAGTGATCCGGGGCCGATAAGATAAGGCCAAAAAGAAAAATATGTCTGTTTGCGGTAACATCGCCCAAAAAAATAGGGTCGGTCGGTCGGCTTTTTAAAAAAAAAATTTTTGTTTTTGTTTTTAACCTTTTTTTTACGTTTTGGTCTTTTTACGTGTGTTTTTTTTTAAACGCTTCCTTAGTTTACTTACAATTATTTAGCACATGTTTTTGACCTAGATATATTGAAACTAAATAAAGTATACTTGACTTCATATTTTTTTAAAGTTTGTTTTTGGTGCGAAAAGCAAAAAAAAACTTTAGGGTCGGCGCTTAAAAATAGGGTCGGTCGGGTTACCGGAAACAGACATATTTTTCTTTTTGGCCTAAGTAACATGATTTGCAGTCATAGACCCGTGTCAAGAATTATTGTTATCTTTTCATTCAATGATCAAATAACCAAAGGGAAGTAAGCGCTCTAAATGCACACGATGATGAGGATGAAAGTCGCTTGTTCATTTCAATTACACATTAACATGCTTCCATTTGAAACTTCGAGGTCTTCATCGGGAATTGACGCCCGACAAAAGCTAATTGAAGCCCGACGGAGCGAAGCGACGGAGGGCTTCAATTAGACTTTGGGAGGGCGTCAATCCACGATGAAGATCGAGAAGTTTCAAATGGAAGCGTGTTAATGTTATTGTAATTCAATCTGACGACGATCTCTTTCCTGCTTTCATGCGGTTGTAAACAGACAGAATTGGTTCTGTTCTGTTCACACACTATACTACTTTCAGTCCACCTACCTGCAAGGGTCAAGTCCCAAGAAATATGTCTCTGTATTCCTATCGTATCACTCTGCTCCTGTTTTGTTTTCTTTCACACACATTTTCCCTTCCTTTTTGACGGGTTTCTGGACAGCAAACTCTAAAGCAAATCTTTTCATCACACAAGCGATCTTTGGAATTGACTGACGTAGTCCGGAAGAATTCATGCATCAACTTACGTCACGTATTCGACGTCATCACTTCGCATACCTTATGGTCTCGGTATTTCGTTGGCCTTCATATTTCCTACTTGTAAAATGACCCTCAAAGCTAACCGAGACTAGTTGAGGCTGTATCAATGCGCCTCGCCAGCAGGTTGTTAATGGATTTTTTAGCGAGTGACTATCGACAATTAGTCACCGGTAATTTTTAATGATTTGGGGCATTCTGACCAATCACAGGATCTGTTTCATTAAAACGCAAACTTGATTGAATTACAATGCTTGTTATTCTCTCAGGTGCCAGGAGATTGGTTCTGTGTAACTCTCGCTTACTCCATTACACATGTCGTATGTATTTAGAGCGCTTATTCTTCCCTTTGGTTACTTGATCTCTAGATAGCGCTCTGCCTCATTTGTGACCCTCCACCACGAAATTAGTCGCATGTCACCTCGCGCGGTTCTGCGCTAGGCTTAATACAAGTCAGGGGAGTGTCTGGTAACAGTGTGAGGGTCAACTTAGTCACAGGCTTATAACTCAAACAGTTTTTGCTCTTTTCTAAAACGGTTTTCACCACTGGATAGAGCATAAACAACTCTTTATGAAAATGTAAAAAATATGAAAATCATGCAAAGGTGACATGTGACTCATTTCGTGGGGGAGGGTCACATTTGTTCAAGATTCTTTTTATTCAATGATAGTTTTATTACGATTACCTGCAAGCTTTGAAGGTTAGCTTAGAGGGCAGTCACACACGCGATTCAATCTTGAGATTTACCCTGTCACACGGGTGACTGAGTCATGGAAAATAGCTACGCCAAGTCTGCGACTCAGTCTCATGCGATTCCCTCGTAGCTTTGAGCTTTAGAACTTGTTCTATTCCTGCGACCCAGTCGTCAGTCAATCACAGGGGCAGAGCCAATCAGAACGCCTCGTTGCGGCCTTCACGCCGTGACGTCAAATAGTGGTGGACAGCGTCTTTTCGTCGATTCAAAACTTTTTGGAAGAACAGTTTCTTACTCAGATATAAAGGAGACGTTTTAGGCGTGTACAGCGGTCGGGAACCATTAATTGCAACTGTCTGGGAACTTTATTTCTCGCAAAGGCGTAATGCTGAAAGGTATTTTTCAGAAAGGTAGAACGATGTTCGAACATTAGCGTCTGCTCTCGCAAAGCGCGTTTGCCGCCGTGTTCACTGTGACACGTCACTTCCGCCCTGTTCGCGTGGAGTTATCGTTCGTCAATCGTTAGTCAATCCTTCGTCTATCGTTCATCGTGTGACAGGTCAATGGCCTACGATGTGATGTGCGATCGGCTCGAGATTGAATCACGCGATTGAATCTCAACGATTGAATCGCGCGTGTGGCTGAAGCTTTAGCAGGCAGCGAATGATCAAGACTGCAGGGCAAGAACATTGATCATAATTATTTATTGAATTATTGAAACTGAAATCTGTATTTTGATGTTTTATCAGTCAAAAAGTACAGACAAAACTAGAACAATTTCTGATATCCAGGATTTTAATTTTTTTTTTAAATTGTCTCTGGAAAAGATTGAATTCAGGATGAGAAATGTTCTTTCTCTCTATTCTATTTTTTAACGGTTACCTGCGGCAGGTTATGTATATTGCTAAAGTTTGAGGTTTCATTTCCATTTTTTTAAACAATGACGATGCTACTTTGCATCTTTCACAGATCTGTAACTTATTGTTAAAACTATCTAGTCTGCTTGGGAGCTTAACTTTTGTTGTTATCAGCCTTATAAAGCATAATCCAATGAGGATCTCCATTCTTGATTTACGAGAAGACAACTCTTCCTAGTCCTGTTTCCACACACACACACACCCCCCCCCCCCCTTTCTATTTTGTATTGTGATCATAGATCTAACTGTTAAGTGTGATGATGTTGCTGTTTGAAATTGATATTAAGGCAATGGGCGTAATTGTTGTTTCTTGTTGTTTATTTTTCTGTCGCTGAGTACAGTAGAGTTTTTTTGTTTTTGGAAAATGATCTGTCGTTTGTTCACTCCACTTCTTCATTCAACCTCACTATAGAAACACTGATATTATGCAATGAGTACCTGGTTTACCATGTGATGATTCCTAGATGAGGAAAATGAATTGTATGTGTGTGTAGATGGCTAACATAGTCAATGAATGGTTTGGCCTGAAGATTGTTATGGGGCATGCTTGGCAAAGAGCAAGGTCACTGAGCTCTGATAGTTATGGTACCCCCCGCGGGTTAGGGGGAAGAATTTACCCGATGCTCCCCAGCATGTCATAAGAGGCGACTAACGGATTCTTCTCCTTTTACCCTTGTTAAGTGTTTCTTGTATAGAATATAGTCAATGTTTGTAAAGATTTTAGTCAAGCAGTATGTAAGAAATGTTAAGTCCTTTGTACTGGAAACTTGCATTCTCCCAGTAAGGTCATACATTGTACTACGTTGCAAGCCCCTGGAGCAATTTTTTGATTAGTGCTTTTGTGAACAAGAAACAATTGACAAGTGGCTCTATCCCATCTGCCCCCCTTTTCCCATCGCGATATAACCTTCGTGGTTGAAAACGACGTTAAACACCAAAGAAAGAAAGATAGTGATGGTCATTTTGTAGTCTGACACACATCTCTGCTTCATCAATCCTCCCGAAAATTGTGCGTCCCTGAGTCCAATATGCTCTAGAAGCCTTTCTTTCTTTCTTTATTTCTTTATTTGGTGTTTAACGTCGTTTTCAACCACGAAGGTTATATCGCGACGAGGGAAAGGGGGGAGATGGGATAGGGGAAAGGGGGGGAGATGGGATAGAGCCACTTGTTAAGTGTTTCTTGTTCACAAAAGCACTAATCAAAAAATTGCTCCAGGGACTTGCAACGTAGTACAATATATGACCTTACTGGGAGAATGCAAGTTTCCAGTACAAAGGGCTAAACATTTCTTACATACTGCTTGACTAAAATCTTTACAAACATTGACTATATTCTATACAAGAACCACTTAACAAGGGTAAAAAGTGGAGAATTTTATGGGTGAGAAAAGGAAAGTAAAAGGACTTTGGGGAGGCAGAAATAGAGAAGAAACAAGAAAAAGATCCTAATTAGGTTCACGGCATCGAGAGTGATGCGACCTTCTCTCAGAAGTTAGTAGAGAAGGCTCCCCCATCCACCACCCGGGGGACGCGCCTCTACGCCAATTAGGGGGCACGAGGTCTAGAAGCCTGAAAAATGTAATAGAATTTCTAGTGACACATTAAACCTGGTAAGAGCGGGTCCTGGGATGCACTAAATTTGCATTTTTAATTTTATGCGTACCATTGCCATTGGTACTGATTTCAGACTGTAATCATCTGCTAGTTTTCATGCAGAATGAACAAGAAAGTTCACTTGACTGGATTTTGAAGACAAGAACATTTTTTGTCAGATGACTGTACCCTCGAGAATGTATGTTGTAAATCTAACCAATTTTTTTTTAAAGAAATAACGCTTTTGTGAAGGTCTCGCAAAACGTTCAAAAGTCCGCCTCGTCGTGGGACCCTCTGGTCTGAAATTCTGCTGAGTGTGTAAAAGTTAGGTTCCTGGGACCCCCCTAAGTAGAGCGTCTTTGAGGATCCCTACTCGCACACGTCTCTGGTTTTCCCTGCTCAGGATGTGTGCGTGATTTGTGATGACACTTCTTCTTCTTCTTCTTCTGCGTTCGTGGGCTGAAACTCTCACATACACTTGTGTTTTTTGCAAGAGTGCAATTTTACGTGTATGACCGTTTTTTACCCCGCCATTTAGGCAGCCATACGCCGTTTTCGGAGGAAGCATGCTGGGTATTTTCGTGTTTCTATAACCCACCGAACTCTGACATGGATTACAGGATCTTTTTCGTGCGCACTTGGTCTTGTGCTTGCGTGTACACACGGGGGTGTTCGGACACCGAGGAGAGTCGGCACACAAAGTTGACTCTGAGAAATAAATCTCTCGCCGAACGTGGGGACGAACTCACGCTGACAGCGGCCAACTGGATACAAATCCAGCGCGCTACCGACTGAGCTACAGTCATCCCCGTGAAGACACTAAGATAGTAGAGAAATATTGATTAATCATCCATTATGTACCACTCCTTTCCTCCCCCGCCCACCCCCCTCCCCCAACATGAACAACTAAATTTATGAACAGTAAAAATAAATAAAATAAAAAATGCAAACTCTTGTTCAGCAGGCAGGTTTCTTCCCGTTATAAATCCAATTTCCCAAGTCTTGAATGCGCTGCTGCCAGAGCTCAAACTACGTTACAAATGTAGATCTGGTTGTAAATTACTTAAAACATACACCCTGACTTATTCATTGGCCCTTGTTGCCGTAGTCAGTTTAGAAAGGGTGGAAAACTTGTTCTACGAATGCAGTGGAAGTGTCAACTTGCCAAACTAGTCAGTCCTTTTACTTCCATTGATTTTGTGCAGAGTTGCTGAGTAAAAACAGCCTGTTGTGGTTGAGTTGCCTCCCTTTATCAGCTACCTGTTTTGAAAGACATTAACCCTTAGGCTGGTTGTCGCGACATATGTCACGCTACTTTACGTATACTGTCACCTGGTTGTCGCGACATATGTCGCGCTATTGGCTCAGTCTGTTTGGTCGGTTCCGATTACCTCCCATGGATGCGAAAACCTATAATTTGTATAAATGACCGTTTTTCTCTGTTAATTCACCAGTGGCTATGTAACATGTGTTACAGAATTGCACCAGTGGAAGGGTTAAGTTAAAAACTCATTTACTCAAAATATTTGGTTTTTAAAATTGGTTTAATTTAAAGTTGTGCAATGTTAAACTTGTGGGGTCCTGATTTGGCCTAAATGGTCCGCTGGACCCATTAAGCAACAGTTAACCAACTAACTCAATATATTCCAATAACTTACGTCCCTTGTTTGTTTGTTTTTATCTCATGCACCGTCACTATTTGATGGAGGGATGGGGCCTATGAAGTGAGAGATCTGTTAGGACGGATCTTTGGAGGCTGTTTTGACCACAGCAATTAAGGTGTTGATGCCCATCGTTTCCGGAAACCGTTCTTGTCGCTGTCTTTATTTATCCATGTGAAATGTATTAGGTTCCATTTGTTTGAATTTTTTCTGTGGAACGAAGTACACATCTGAGAGTCTTTGCCTTGCCATGCTTTTTTTTATCTCATGCACCGTCACTATTTGATGGAGGGATGGGGCCTATGCTGTTTTGACCACAGCAATGAAGATGTTGATGCCCATCATTTCGGGAAACCGTTCTTGTCGCTGTCTTTATTTATCCATGTGAAATGTATTAGGTTCCATTTGGTTCCATTTGTTTGAAGTTTGCAAAGATTTTAGTCAAGCAGTATGTAAGAAATGTTAACTCATTCGCTGCGTGTCGGAACTGGAATTCCGACACCTGTGTTTAGCGTTGGCTGCGTGCCGGTACTTGAGTTCCGACGGATATCACGAATTTTTAACGGTGTAAACGGTCCTGCTGACCAAGGGAAACAACCCCTGCAATGAACTTCTATCTGTCTACAGTGGTACCATTCACTGTAAACAGTTCCTTCCCTTAAATTGTTGGGATTAATAAAAATTTTGTTGACGGTGTGCGACCCACGTGTTTTGACTTTTCCAAGATGGCGGATCGTTCTGCTGAGACGTAGTAACTTGAAAAGAGTGCTAGAACGTGTTATTCAGTACGGTTCTGATCTTGACCTCAGTGATGATGATAGTGGAGATGATATTTTAGATTCTGGTGACGATTTTGTGCCAATGGACGATCATTTGGGTGATGATTCGGGCAATGCAAGTGTCGATCATGACATTGTGTATGATGAACCCATGACGTAGAAAGTTTTTTTGTTTTGCTTCAAATTGGATATTTTGCCTGGATATGAAGACAACAAAAGGTATGTACTTTCAAATGTTTCATATATTTTCTAAAAGAGTAAGTTCCAAACTTTGCAAAAACATAAGGTATGTAAGGTTATCTTGTGTTGTTGATTTTTAATAATTTTTTCAAAATGGCTCTAAATCGCGCGTTGGCAGGGAACACAGGGGAAATTTAGACGCGCAGCGAATGAGTTAAGTCCTTTGTACTGGAAACTTGCATTCTCCCAGTAAGGTCATATATTGTACTACGTTGCAAGCCCCTGGAGCAATTTTTTGATTAGTGCTTTTGTGAACAAGAAACAATTAACAAATGGCTCTATCCCATCCCCCCCCCCCCCCCCCCCCCCCCCCCTTTCCCCGTCGCGATATAACCTTGAACGGTTGAAAACGACGTTAAACACCAAATAAAGAGAAAGAAAGATAAAAGATTTGTTTGAAGTTTTTGCTGTGGAACAAAGTACACATCTGAGAGCCTTTGCCTTGCCATGCTACTGTGGAACCCCCCTTTTAAGACCCTCGCCCCCCCCTCTCCCCCCCCCCCCCCCCCCAATTTAAGATTTTCTCCCTTTAAAGGCCCTTCTTTTTCAGATTTTCAGTTCACAACCTGTGTACATTTACCTCGGTTTTAAGACTCCCTCCTTTTCATGACCTGATTTTCTCAGATTTTTGAAGGTTTTGAAAGGAGAACCGGCACGGTTGGCCTAGTGGTAAGGCGTCCGCCCCGTGATCGGGAGGTCGTGGGTTCGAACCCCGGCCGGGTCATACCTAAGACTTTAACATTGGCGATCTAGTGGCTGCTCCGCCTGGCGTCTGGCATTATTGGGTTAGTGCCAGGACTGGTTGGTCCGGTGTCAGAATGATGTGACTGGGTGAGACATGAAGCCTGTGCTGCGACTTCTGTCTTGTGTGTGGCGCACGTTATATATGTCAAAGCAGCACCGCCCTGATATGGCCCTTGGTGGTCGGCTGGGCGTTAAGCAAACAAACAAACAAACAAACAAACAAACAAACAAACAAAATCTGAAAAGGGGGGTCTAAAAGTAAGGTCCTTATAATGTAGACTCCACTGTTGCTCGCTATGTCTCTTCCTTGAAGGCCTAAGCTCAGGACGGCCTCAGCGCAGAGGAAGTTGTCTGGCTCTGTGTGGGGATTTCAACAAAGTTACCTGCCCCTCTGGTTACACTTGCAAGAGCAACGGATGTGGATCAGAGTGTTCCACTGTAGCTATCTTTTGTTTGCTTTTTTTCAGCTGTGTCGATGCCATACATGTCCTTGATTTGGCCGTTTTGCTTTTAGATATATGTATGCGCCTTTGATTGATTTTTAATCACATTTTTTTGCAATTTAAAAGAGGTTTCGTTTTGTGCCCAGGATATTTATTTATTATTCGAAAAAGACAGGTGCTTCTCTTTATTTACGCATCACTGATTTTGTGCATAGTCCCAATGATTCCTATTATATATATATACAGGTGATGCACTGGTCTAGTCAAAAGACAGTCATATATATATATAAGTTGCAATGTACAGTACAGGTGATACATTTTTGTTCAAAATATGTTGAGTGATGTGAAAATGATCTTGTCAAATTCTAAAGCAGGGTACCGGATGCATAACAGTATTTGCTGTGTATCTAAATTCCCCTTTTTTTTTTTTTTTTTTTTTTTTTTTTTGCACTTGGAGAAGAGAAGGGGAGGGAGAGAGGGAAAGGGGGGGGGGGTATTAAAAAGGGTTCTCACTATAGCTGTTTGTAGATTCCGTTTTGTTTGCACTCGAAAAAGTGAAATAATGTTTGTTTCAAAACACTGTGACTCCATGGAATGAATGGGTTTTTGTGTGTGTGTGTGTGTGTGTGTGTGTGTGTGTGTGTGTGTGTGTGTGTGTGTGTGTGTGTGTGAACACTTGTCGGTTTGAATGTGTGAGTTTGTCTATGTTTGTGTGCTTGTTCGTTTCTAGTCAAAGTAAAGTTTACTTTAGGGTAAAGCATTTTTTATCACTTCTAACAGAGGGCTTTCTCTCTGTGAAAATCGCTTTGCCCCCCCCCCCCCCACCCTATCCTCCTGTGTTCTGAAAAAAGGCTGTCGGACAAAATAAACCATCCCTCAGGAAATTAAGCATCTTTCTCTTTATCACTTACACACACTCACACTCTCTCTCTCTTTCTCTCTCTCTCTCTCTCTCTCTCTCTCTCTCTCTCTCTCTCTCTCTCTCTCCCTCCCTCTCTCTCTCTCTCTCTCTCTCTCTCTCTCTCTCTCTCTCTCTCTCTCTCTCTCTCTCTCTCTCTCTCTCTCTCTCTCTCTCTCTCTCTCTCTCTCTCTCTCTCTCTCTCTCTCTCTCTCTCTCTCTGACAAAATAACAGTAGCTATCATTGCTTTATATGTTTGAACATGGTAGGTGAGAAATGATTTTTGGGAAGTATTGTTCCAATCCAAGTGAAGAACTTAGCTACATACATACACTCTAAAACGGAGGACAGACACCATTGCAAAGGAACAAAGCATAACTCAGGAAACAGTATAAAGCACTTTTTCTGCACTGGAGGATGTTAACAAACACACTTGCCTGTGTGCGCACACACACACACACACACACACACACACACACACACTTGACTATACATGTACATAAAAACAAAAAGAGAATACAACAGGTGTGGTAGATTCTTAATCTATATTTCGACAGCTTGTCGCTGCCTTCGTCAGGATGGTAAATAATTAACTTGCAGTACATGCATACTAACTGTTCATTAGTTTCTAATCAACAAAGTGACAATGGGTGAGAGTTAAAAAAACAAAAGATGTCTGTACTTTCCAATACAAGGACACTGACACTGCACACTACTAATACTAAATCAAATTTTCGCTTATAGAAGCTTCTTCGGGACTAACAAGCAAATAAACACAATGGAAAACACAAAGCAGTTCATGGGTTTGGTTTAGGCCACACACAAAAAATAGTCTGTTTACGGTATCCCGACCGACCCTATTTTTTCGCGCGACCCTAGACGGTTTTTTTGGCATTTGGGGAAGGAAAAAAAAATATTAAAAAAAAGTCTTTGTTTTTTGGCAAAATAACTTTAAAATATGTGGTTTTTTTGGGGAAAAAAACAAACAAAAAAACCCACCCACCGACCCTATTTTTTTGGCCTATGTTACCGTAAACAGACAATTTTTTTTTGTGCCTGACATATAGTAGTATACATGTCTTCTTGAAGATACTTCGGGAGGTTTTACAGTCCCACCCATCCTAGTTGTGTGGTTCACTCTAAAGTACTGTTTTTTTGTCCATAAAAGATTGATGAGTGTTCCTTTTTTTGAGAGAAACCCCCTCTTCTAGAATGATATGTACACCGGGATGTTGCCACAAATTCATACCAATAGGACAAATGTCCTGAGCTCTTCGGCATTAATAGGACATTAATTTTGACTGCTTTCAGACATTTTAAAAGGACATTATAATTGTGTGTAAAACACAAAATTATCATGTTCAAACACACATATCAGTACATGCACCAACATTGTGTGCAGGACACACACTAAAGAGAAACAAACAAACTAAAAAACAACCAAAAACTTCCGCACTATCACGAAAAGGATATATTATCAAATATCGCGCTGTCCGAAGGAATGGAGTTCTTATCGGACCATGACCGCGCTCAGTTGAAAACGATAGGACATCTCGTACCGCCATGCGGCTATGTGAATCGGACATGTGAGCCTTGTAATCGGTCTATGTCCGATGTCCGACGCCTAACGACATCCCTGTGTATATATTTGTACAGTTTGAATGTGTGTACTTGGGTTGAATTAAAACATGTGTCAATTTTGAGTGAGTCCCATTTCATAGTTCCCCCCTTCCCCCGTCGCTATATAACCTTCGTGGTTGAAAACGACGTAAAACACCAAAGAAAGAAAGAAAGAAATTTCATAGTTATAAGTCTTGTACGTGCAGTCTCTGTTTAAAAATGAAAGAAATGGATAGTTGTTTGGTTCTTGTTTTTTAACGACCCTTCAACCTATATTGGCTATAAAGAGAATATTGCAAAGTACAGGGTAAATGTATACGAAGAAAACCTTTGTGTACAGTGGTATCTGTGTTGAAAGGACACCCTGGAGCAAATTTTTGATTAGTGCTTTTGTGAACAAGAAACAATTGACAAGTGTACACTACATTGGGGTGTGCACGTTAAAGATCCCACGATTGACAAAAGGGTCTTTCCTGGAAAAATTGTTTAGGCATAGATAAAAATGTCCACCAAAATACCCGTGTGACTTGGAATAATAGGCCGCGAAAAGTAGGATATGCGCCGAAATGGCTGCGATCTGCTGGCCGATGTGAATGCGTGATGTATTGTGTAAAAAAATTCCATCTCACACGGCATAAATAAATCCCTGCGCCCTGAATATGTGCGCGATATAAAGTGCATAAAAATTTAAAAAATAAAAAAAATAAATCCCTGCGCTTAGAACTGTACCCACGGAATACGCGCGATATAAGCCTCATATTGATTGATTGATTGAAGTGGCTCTATCCCATCACCCCCCCTTCCCTCCGTCGCGATATAACCTTAAACGGTTGAAAACGACGTTAAACACCAAATAAAGAAAGAAAGAAAGAAAGAAACACCCTTGGGACAAGCCAAAAATGTCCCTTCAGTGCAGGTGGCCTTTGTTTGTTTGTTTGTTTGTTTGTTTGTTTGCTTAACGCCCAGCCGACCACGAAGGGCCATATCAGGGCGGTGCTGCTTTGACATATAACGTGCGCCACACACAAGACAGAAGTCGCAGCACAGGCTTCATATCTCACCCAGTCACATTATTCTGACACCGGACCAACCAGTCCTGGCACTAACCCCATAATGCCAGACGCCAGGCGGAGCAGCCACTAGATTGCCAATTTTAAAGTCTTAGGTATGACCCGGCCGGGGTTCGAACCCACGACCTCCCGATCACGGGGCGGACGCCTTACCACTGGGCCAACTGTGCCGGTTGCAGGTGGCCTGTCACGACAGGTGTCCTATGATAAAAGATAGTAAGGGGGCAACATGTGTCCTTTATTTGAGGTGTCCTCTCGAACCTGGTACCGTTGTACAATGTACCATGTTTTTCCTTTAAGGCCAAACAAGAATATATGTTGGTTGAGGGTAACCCAACCCACCCAATTTTTTCCTGTGACCCTAAAACTTTTTTTTCTATTCTATAACAAAAATAAATCAACGTTTGGCACATTTTGCGAACCTAAGGCTAAGGGAAGTAACCTTTAAACTCGACCACATCTTTAAACAAAAATATTTTTTAAAAGCTGACCTTTTTTGGTCATGTTACCCTTAACCAACATTTTTACACCCCCGGTATAGGGGTGTGTATAGGTTTCACTCGATGTGTTTGTTTGGGTGTTTGGGTGTTTGTGTGTTTGTTTGTGTGTTTGTGTTCGCATATAGATCTCAAGAATGAACGGGCCGATCGTCACCAAACTTGGTGAACAGGTTCTATACATTCCTGAGACGGTCCTTACAAAAATTGGGACCAGTCAAACACACGGTTAGGGAGTTATTGGTGGATTAAAATTATACAAGGACTTATACAGGTCAAAGGGAAATAACCATTCTCACTCAGTCACTGCCACCAACTGAGAAGGTTATTTCCCTTTGACGGGGGTGTTTTTCCTACCTCCTAGGAATTTCTTGTTTAAATTATTATTTGGCCTTACAGTTGTGCATGTGTTTCGTTTTCGTTTTGTTTGGTTCTGTTTCTTCTCATCCACAAAATGTCTTGCCATCTACCACCACACGGTTTAGTCATACAGTAGATCACCCTTTTTGAGACCCCAATTACCCCCCGCGGGTTAGGGGGAAGAATTCCTCCGAAAACGGCGTATGGCTGCCTAAATGGCGGGGTAAAAAACTGTCATACACGTAAAATTCCACTCGTGCAAAATAAACCACGAGTGTACGTGGGAGTTTCAGCTCACGAACGCAGAAGAAGAAGAAGAAGAAGAAAGAAGGGGGAAGAATTTACCCGATGCTCCCCAGCATGTCGTAAGAGGCGACTAACGGATTCTGTTTCTCCTTTTACCCTTGTGAAGTGTTTCTTGTATAGAATATAGTCAATGTTTGTCAAGATTTTAGTCAAGCAGTATGTAAGAAATGTTAAGTCCTTTGTACTGGAAACTTGCATTCTCCCAGTAAGGTCATATATTGTACTACGTTGCAAGCCCCTGGAGCAAATTTTTGACTAGTGCTTTTGTGAACAAGAAACAATTGACAAGTGGCTCTATCCCATCTCCCCCCTTTCCCCGTCGCGATATAACCTTCGTGGTTGAAAACGACGTTAAACAGCAAATAAAGAAAGAAAGAAAGACCCCATCTCACCCACAATTTAAGCCCCCCCACACACACACACACACACTCTCCCCCCTCCCATTTAAGACCCCATCTCACCCACAATTTAAGCCCCCCCCCCCCACACACACACACACACACTCTCCCCCCCTCCCTTTTAAGACCCCATCTCACCCACAATTTAAGCCCCCCCCCCCCCCCCACTCTCCTCCCCCTCCCTTTTAAGGCTTTACGTTTTTAGATGTTCTGTTCATAGTGACTGTAAATTTATTACCCCCATTTCAAAACTGCCTTCTTGTTAAGACTCAATCAACTTTGTCAGATTTTCGGGGGTCTTAAGAAAGGTTCCACTGTGCAAGTATAGATTATAAGGCGTTTCCCTACAGTTGTGTGTTGACTTCTTCTGCTTCGCCCTTTTCAGTTTCTTCTTCTTCGCTAAACTTTTAGACCTTTTCCACTACAAAGTATAGTCATACAGATCTCTCCTTTTGCACCCCCCCTCCCCCCTCCCCCCCCCCTCCCCACACCACCAATTCCTTAATTTTAAGACTTCCCAACATCCCTTTTCAGATGTTAAGTATGTTGATAATGTCTGTAAATTTACCCCCATTTTCAGACTCCCTTCTTTTCAAACCCTTTGTATTTTTCATTTCTTATTTATTTGTTTATTTATTTATGTATGTTTTTATTTATTTATTTGTTTATTTATTTATGTATTCATTTATTTAGTTGGGGGAGGGGGGGGTCTAACTGTATGAACCTCTTTTTTTCTTAAGTCAAATACGTGTACATGCATGTTATACATGTACTTGTACATCTCTTTGTTTCCAGGTATTATATAATGTGTGCCCTTGTTGTAAATGTTAAAGATATTAATGCAAGTTGTGCAAACACCTTAGTGCTGTTTGTCTCTTTAGTCAGAACCTCTCATTGTTTCAACTGGTTTGACTGTTTGATGTTATCGGAAATACAAACTTGAGATGTTACTGTTACAAATCTATTGTTGAAACTATTAAAGTGAAAGATCACTTATAACTGAATTTGTGGAAACTGTGTGTGTGTGTGTGTGTGTGTGTGTGTGTGTGTGTGTGTGTGTGTGTGTGTGTGTGTGTGTGTGTGTGTGTATATGTGTGTGTGTGTGTGTGTGTGTGTGTGTGTGTGTGTGTGTTAGTGTTTGTATGTGTGTGTTAGTGCGTGTGTGTGAGTGTGTGTTAGTGTGTATATATATGTGTGTGAGTGTGTGTGTGTTAGTGTTTGTATGTGTGTGTTAGTGTGTGTGTGTGAGTGTGTGTTAGTGTGTGTATGTGTGTGTGTGTGTGTGTGTGTGTGTGTGTGTGTGTGTGTGTGTGTGTGTGTGTGTGTGTGTGTGTGTGCCTGCGTGCCTTCGTGCCTGCGCGCCTGTGTGCGAATCTTTTGAATTATTTGTCTAACATTTACCCAAACATTGTTTTTTAAATGGTCCATGTGTCAAGTTTTTATGTTAGTTCGATTGTACGTTTCCTCAGTGCTGGCTAATTAACCAGCATACATAACAATGTTTCCATATTACTGTACCATCTGAAAACCTTATAATTTAGGCACAGCGGTGAATACAGCTGACTGAGAAAAAGAAAAGATAAGAAGTACAGTGACCACCCTGATAAGCACGTACGTGTACAGCTACTGTACATATGACATCCTCACTGTCAGTACTGTACAACAGATCAACAATACCCAACTATACCTTTCAATCCATTCTTCAAAAATGGGGACGAAACTGCTTCTAGTCGGCATTGCGCTGCTCGGATTTTTGTGTGAGTTTTTTTTTTCTTTCAACAGCGTTTGATTGGTGTCTTAATGCATTCGACTGTTTAAATATTACAGAGCCATATAGAGTGAGACACAGAGGGGGGGGGGGGGGGGTTGGGGGGGTGTAATTTTTTCTCCATTAAAAGACCTGCGGTTGACGCCTATCACAGAGCCGGAGTGAGTCGATCTGAGTGTGTGTGTGTGTGTCAGTGTGTGTGTGTGTCTGTGTCACAGTTAGTGTGTGTGTGTGTGTGTGTGTGTGTGTGTGTGTGTGCGTGTGTGCGTGCGAGCGTGCGCGCGTGTCAGTGTGTGTCAGTGTGTGTGTGTGTGTGTGTGGGTGCACCACCGTCCTAAATATTGGGTCCTTTTCCCGCAGAAGTTCTTACGTTCCCGGCACTTACTACCTTTTTACATTTAGTCAAGTTTTGACTAAATGTGTTAACATAGAGGGGGAATCGAGAAAGTTAAAACGAAGAGAGGTACAGCAAAGCGCGCTATGCAGCACAGCGCAACCGCTACCGCGCTAAATACAGGCTCGTCACTTTCACTGCCTTTTGCACTAGCGGCGGACTACGGTCATTGTGAAAAAATGCAGTGCGTTCAGTTTCATTCTGTGAGTTCCACAGCTTGACTAAATGTAGTAATTTCGCCTCACGCGACTTGTTTTTGGTACTAACCCTAAATGAAGTTTATCGAGCAATGGACGACATATACTACTATCCTTTCATCGGAGATGTCCAGGGGGGGATCCAGGGGGGGGGGGGGGGTGTTTCCGGGGTTTCCGGAACCCCCCCTAGCCTAAGAAAAAAGAATGAGAAAATAAAATTTGAAATTTACTCCAAATTTGTCTTCTTAAATGTACTTTTTGGAAGGTGTTTTTGGGGAAGTTTCATTGTTCAGATGGCACCAGATTGCTCAATTTTCTTTGTTTTTATCAACATTTTTCGGGGGGGGGGGCAGCGGGGGGGGGGGGGGGGGGGGGGGGGGGGGGGGGCATTCCACCTGTCGCCTGTCGTGGAATTGTCCCTAAAAGGAATTTGGAAACCCCCCCTTGAAAATGATGTGATCCGCCCCTGAATGTCCGTACATGAAAGTGGATTTAAAGTTGTATATGTTTCCCATTCCAATATTAATATGTTTCGCAGTACCATTTTGTCACGGTATTTAGGTGTATAGACCAATTGTTAGCAGATCAGTCATGGGTGTCCTTTCTGTGGGAGGTCTTATGATGGAGATTCCACTCGGTTGATCGCTGTGTCTTTCCGATGAAGGCCAAAGCTCAGGACGGCCTCAACGCAGAGGAAGTTGTCTGCTTCTGTGTGGTGATTTCAACAAGGTTACCTGCCCCTCTGGTTACACTTGCAAGAGCAACGGATGTGGATCGGAATGTTTTAACACCTCCTTTGTCCAGCCACAGGGTTTGTACCTTTACGTTTGTTTTTCCATTGAGGAAACTTTTGACGGGAAGATAAAGAGAGAGAGAGTGAGAGAGAGAGAGAGAGAGAGAGAGAGAGAGAGACAGACAGACAGACAGACAGAGAGAGAGACAGAGAGAGAGAGACAGACAGACAGACAGTCAGACGAACAGACAGAGACACAGATCGAGAGATAGAGAGATGGTTGAATATAATGTCGAACGATACAACCGGGGAAAAAACATCCACACATTATTCGCATGAGCAATATGTGTAGTTGTTTTAATGAAAATATAAAAAATTATTTAGATGACAAAGAGCTACATTCTACAATAATTTCGTTGGTGTGCATGTTGCTGCTGCTGTTGTTGATGTTGGTGACGACGACGACGACGACGACGACGATAATGATGATGATGATGATGATGATGATGATGATGATGATGATGATGATTGATGATTGATGATGATGATTGATGATATTGATGATGATGATGATTGATGATGATTGATGATGATGATTGATGATGATTGATGATGATGATTTATTGATGATTGATGATGATGATGATGATTGATGATGATGATTGATGATATTGATGATGATGATGATTGATGATGATTGATGATGATGATTGATGATGATTGATGATGATGATTTATTGATGATTGATGATGATGATGATGATTGATGATGATGATTGATGATTGATGATTGATGATTGATGATGATGATGATGATGATGTAGTAAAGCATCAGTCCCAGCAGCTCTCTTTTACCTTTCCTTTGGAGTGGTAAATTATCAACTTTTGATTCTGTCTTCACTGTGTTGCAGGGTGCCCTCTCTTTGACTGTGACTCTCACTGCCCGCTGGGCTTCAAACGCGACCAACATGGCTGCCAGTCCTGTGAATGTGACTACTCTGCTTTACAAGTTGGTCAGTATATATATATTTATATATCTTCGATACCGTGGAACCTCCCTTCTAAGACCTCCACAAATTCGGGTCTTAAAAATGAGGGCAATTTAAAATGGGGTAAATTTAGAACACACAATATGAACACTGAGAAAATCGGTTTAAGCAAGGTCTTAAACTAAGGGTGTGTCTCTTTGATGGTAGGTAGGGGTCGAAGGAAGGGGGGAGGGGGTAGTTATAACGGGTGTTTCATTGTATCATTATCGAATAAAAGTACAAACAAAGTCTAGTCAATCAGTGATATTCAACTCAGGGACGGCACATGCAGACCGGCGATTTTACTGGTTGAAATATAAATCATATAAACGCCAAGCAAAACAAAACGGAACAAATTGCAAAACAACAATAACAAGCAAGCAAGCCAACAATCGGAAACTGACTCAAGACCCAAAGATGTAGATGTCTTTTTCTAGAATAAGCAGTAATAGTGTCAGGGTTTAGAACAGAAAAGACATTTGACTATATATCAATTTGCACTGGGTTTACATTTTGTTTGATAGCTATTTGACTACCAACGCTATCTTAATGATCTCTGAATGACTTGACTTGGTTTGACTGCGCGCAGAAGTAGTAAAATAACCGATTTTTAGACTCTGGCTGTCAGGAACCATACTTGTACGGAAGTCTTAGCTTCAAGAATGCCTACCGAGGTTGCATTTACATGCAGATTTTTTGTGTGATAAGTGTGGTTTTAGTTGTTTGTTCTATTCTTCGTTGAGCGTTTGGCTGTATGTCAGTCTGTCAGTATATCGGTTTGGTCTGTCTGTCTGCGTGCGTGTGTCTGGCTATCTTTAATTTTGATATCCAT
>NC_090260.1:28207925-28225425 GCF_037325665.1 Littorina saxatilis | reverse complement strand
AAGCAGGTTATACATGGATAATCAAAAGCAAACCCAATAGAAACGCTCGGAGATTCTTCGGCTCTTTTCATTGGTGTTTCCCCAGACCTAAACAGACGACACGACACTGCTTTGCAAAGTTCCAAAAACGAACTGGCAAACTGGCAAAAGTAAACAAAAAACAAAACTAATTCATGAAAGGTCATACATTCATCAAAAACAAATGAAACCTAGCGATATGTTTTGTCTTCTTACAGAGTCAAGGAGTGCGTGTATCTGTGTTTCGATACACAGACGTTCGGAGAAACACGAACGTCAAGTTCAAGTAAAACGACACCTGACACACACATTTTGACCCGTGCACAAGACGTTGTATCGATAAACGAAGCACAAATAAGAAACAATAATAAAAGGAAAGAAAATAGCAACAAGATATGCAAACATCTAACAAAGCCGAGCAAGCAGAATGACAGGTCTAATGAAAAACAAAGAGGTACCGAGTCGGAAACAAAATCGCGATTCTTTCCTTCGCTGCACGACGCAAATCTTTTGTGACCTTTGACCAAACGTAGCTTCCACATTCGATCACTCAGGTTAATATTTAAAACAGAAAGACGATGGGGTGGAATACCGAGATGAACCTACAGAACTGTGCATCCTCAAACCTGACATATTCATCCCAACATTTAATGAACTCAAAAACACAGAAAGTTGCTTTCACACGCCATCTTTGATTGCCAGTGGTTATCAAACCGGGACTCGTGTGGTTATCAGAACGGAACCCGTGTTTCAAAGCATGGCTCCCTGTGTTGATTGTGCACTTATTTTCTCACTACCAAAATGATGACAAAAACGATGTTTGATGGTTTGTTGACAGACCAGCTTTTTTGTCGGTCCTCGGGGGGCATATCGACTTTTGTTTCATATTTATTGACCGCGGCCTTCGGCCTTGGACAATAAATATGAAACAAAAGACGATATGCTCCCCCTCGGACCGACAAAAAAGCTGGTCTGTCAACAACCCATCAAACATCTTATATTGTCATCATTTTCACGAGTTTTCATTCACAAGCACCTGGGAAATAAATCTCATGTTCCCCAGGCAATAAATCCCCGGTTACCATAGTTGAGGGAAGCAGGTTATACATGGATAATCAAAAGCAAACCCAATAGAAACGCTCGGGGATTCTTCGGCTCTTTTCATTGGTGTTTCCCCAGACTGCTTTGCAAAGTTCCAAAAACGAACTGGCAAACTGGCAAAAGTAAACAAAAAACAAAACTAATTCATGAAAGGTCATACATTCATCAAAAACAAATGAAACCTAGCGATATGTTTTGTCTTCTTACAGAGTCATGGAGTGCGTGTATCTGTGTTTCGATACACAGACGTTCGGAGAAACACGAACGTCAAGTTCAAGTAAAACGACACCTGACACACACATTTTGACCCGTGCACAAGACGTTGTATCGATAAACGAAGCACAAATAAGAAACAATAATAAAAGGAAAGAAAATAGCAACAAGATATGCAAACATCTAACAAAGCCGAGCAAGCAGAATGACAGGTCTAATGAAAAACAAAGAGGTACCGAGTCGGAAACAAGATCGCGATTCTTTCCTTCGCTGCACGACCCAACGTAGCTTCCACATTCGATCACTAAGCTTAATATTTACAACAGAAAGCCAAGGGGATGGAATACCGAGATGAACCTACAGAACTGTGCATCCTCAAACCTGACATATTCATCCCAACATTTAATGAACTCAAAAACACAGAAAGTTGCTTTCACACGCCAGCTTTGATTGCCAGTGGTTATCAAACCGGGACTCGTGTGGTTATCAGCACGGAACCCGTGTTTCAAAGCATGGCTCCCTGGGTTGATTGTGCACTTATTTTCTCACTACCAAAATGATGACAAAAACGATGTTTAGTGGTTTGTTGACAGACGAGCTTTTTTGTCGGTCCTCGGGGGGCATATCGACTTTTGTTTCATATTTATTGACCGCGGCCTTCGGCCTTGGTCAATAAATATGAAACAAAAGACGATATGCTCCCCCTCGGACCGACAAAGAAATGGTCTGTCAACAACCCATCAAACATCTTATAATATACCTATCAGAACATATTTGATCATGGCGACAAAACTGCTTCTAGTCGGCATTGCGCTGCTCGGAATTACATGTGAGTTTTCTTCCTTTTTTTCCAGACTGTAATCGATTTGATTCAATGTTTAGTTTTATACATTCGACTGTTAGATATGAGAAAGAGAGGTGGGGGAGCGAGAGAGAGAGAGAGAGAGTATGTATGTTTGTTGTCCCGAGAACCCAGGGGGTCATGCGACTCAGCATATTTTTAAGAGAGCTTTCAATCAATCAATATGAGACTTATATCGCGCGTATTCCGTGGGTACAGTTCTAAGCGCAGGGATTTTTTTTTATATTTTTTAATTTTTTATTTTATGCAATTTATATCGCGCACATATTCAAGTCGCAGGGATTTATTTATGCCGTGTGAGATGGAATTTTTTTTTACACAATACATTACGCATTCACATCGGCCAGCAGATCGCAGCCATTTCGGCGCATATCCTACTTTTCACGGCCTATTATTCCAAGTCACACGGGTATTTTGGTGGACATTTTTATCTATGCCTATACAATTTTGCCAGGAAAGACCCTTTTGTCAATCGTGGGATCTTTAACGTGCACACCCCAATGTAGTGTACACGAAGGGACCTCAGTTTTTCGTCTCATCCGAAAGACACACCCCAATGTAGTGTACACGAAGGGACCTCGGTTTTTCGTCTCATCCGAAAGACTAGCACTTGAACCCACCACCTAGGTTAGGAACTGAAGGGGGGAGAAAATTGCTAACGCCCTGACCCAGGGTCGAACTCGCAACCTCTCGCTTCCGAGCGCAAGTGCGTTACCATTCGGCCACCCAGCTTTAATTGACAGCTGTCAGAGAGAGACAGCGAGTTTGTGTTCGCGCGCGCGCGCGTGTGTGTGTGTGTGTGTACGTGTGTGTGTGTCTGTCTATGTGTGTATATAGGTGTCTGTCTGTCTGTATGTCTGTGTGTGTGTGTGTGTGTGTGTGTGTGTGTGTGTGTGTGTGTGTGTGTGTGTGAGTGTGTCTGTCTAGGATTGTTTGTCTGTCTATGAGTATGTAAGATTGTCTGTCTGTGTGTGTGTGTGTGTGTGTATGTGTGTGTGTGTGTGCGTGTGTGTGTGTGTGTATGTGTGTGTGTGTGTGTGTGCGCATGTGTGTGTATGTGTGTGTATGTGTGTGTGTGTGTGTGTGTGTGTGTGTGTGTGTAGGATTGTGTGTCCGTCTGTTTGTGTGTGTATGTGTGTGTGTGTGTGTGTCTGTCTGTCTGTCTGTCTATGTGTGTGTGTGTGTGTGTGTGTGTGTGTGTGTGTGGGTGAGGGTGTGGGTGTCTGTTTGTCTGAAAATCTGCCCGTCTAACTCCACAGATATATAACAGGGATAAGATATATCGTGCCACATTTCATGCAAATCGGCTGGTAAACACCAGTTTGATAAGCAACAAACTGTGCGACGGACAGACACAGACCTTTGAACAAAACAGATGTTTCCCAGTCCCTTATACAAGGTGCTAGAGACAGACCAATTTCTACCAAATTTGCAAGACATAATTTCCCATCATTCTGCAATTGTTTGGCGCAGAAATTGTCTAAATCTCTCTTTGCATTCAAAAATGAGATCAAAAAGAAACAAGAAATTCCTAGGAGGTAGGAAAAACACCCCCGTCAAAGGGAAATAACCTTCTCAATTGGTGGCAGTGACTGAGTGAGAATGGTTATTTCCCTTTGACCATGAAGATGTCCCTGTATAAGTCCTTGTATAATTTTAATCCACCAATAACTCCCTAACCGTGTGTTTGACTGGTCCCAATTTTTGTAAGGACCGTCTCAGGAATGTATAGAACCTGTTCACCAAGTTTGGTGACGATCGGTCCGTTCATTCTTGAGATCTACCTATATGCGAACACAAACACACAAACAAACACACAAACACCCAAACAAACACATCGAGCGAAACCTATACACACCCCTATACCGGGGGTGTAAAAACACATCGAGCGAAACCTATACACACCCCTATACCGTCCGTCGCTACCTCACCCACGACGCCTGTGTCAAGCTGGTTGTCTCCCTCATCTTCAGTCGTCTGGACTACTGCAACTCCCTTCTGGCTGGCCTCCCCGCCTCATCCATTCATGGCCTACAACGAGTCCAGAACGCCGCTGCCAGGCTGACGTTGAGGAAGACGAAGCGAGACCACATCACCCCCCTACTTCGCTCCTTGCACTGGCTCCCTGTCAACACCCGAATCTCCTACAAACTGTCCACTCTGGTCTACAAGTGTCTCAACGACTCTGCTCCCGAGTACCTTCAATCCTCCCTGGACCTGTACACCCAGCCCTCCGACCGTCCCCTTCGTTCTGCTGCTGACCCTCTCCGCCTCCACATCCCTCGCTCGAAACTCGCATCTGCTGGTCAGCGTGCATTTTCCTCCGCGGGCCCCTCCGTCTGGAACTCCCTGCCGCTTGAGCTTCGCCAGAGCCCCTCTCTTGACGCGTTCAAGAGTAGGTTGAAGACTCAGTTCTTCCCGTAGCTGGCTGCGACTTTCATGCTCGACGTGATGTGCTGTGCCCCAAAAGACATTCTTGTGCTGTGCTCTGTGAGAGGTGTTTTCTTTGTGCTTAATATTATTTTGTTTGACCTAGCTATTGATGTGTACATTGTTGTTAAACAGTTGTTTGTTTACCAGGGTTTGCTAGTGTGTGATAGGGTTCGTGTCCGTCTGAAGATGTTAGTTTCTTTGTTAGTCCTGTGTTGACAACTCTTCGACAAGCGCTTAGAACTGTACCCACGGAATACGCGCTATATAAGCTTCATATTGATTGATTGATTGATTGATACCGGGGGTGTAAATAGGGCGCTTTTTTGGACCACTCTGTAAATGTTAAAAAAAATTTTTTAAAAGGGTACCCGTACCCACAAGTTGTATTTTCCGGAATAATTGTGCATCAAAGTCTTATATCAATATCCAAACTCTACTATTCACGCCGGTACCTCCGCTGCACACCGAAAATAGCCGGGGCCCCTTGCTGTGCACCGGGGCCAAGCCACGAGAGGTGAGTTTCTGCTCAAGTGGTGTCATCTAAATTCACGCGGATGAATCATATTTCTTGAATCTCTACTGTCATCGAACGCATTTGTTGCTGCGCACCGGGGCCACGAGAGGGGTTCACTAGTCCGAGGATTCACTAGTCCGAGGGTTCACTAGTCCGAGGGTTCACTAGTCCGAGGATTCACTAGTCCGAGGGTTCACTAGTCCGAGGGTCCACTAGTCCGAGGGTTCACAAGTCCGAGGGTTCACTAGTCCGAGGGTCCACTAGTCCGAGGGTTCACTAGTCCGAGGGTCCACTAGTCCGAGGGTTCACTAGTCCGAGGGTTCACTATAGACGCTTGAACAAAGGATATTCAATTTGATTTGTTTTTATTTTGTGTGTGTATGTGTGCGTGGATGTGCGTGTGCGTGCGTGCGTGTGTTTTTCACTGCTGTGGGAACCAAATCGAAGAATATTCTAATAAAAACACTGAGTTGTTTTCATTCAAAAAGATAATGTGGTGTTTTATTATTTTGACTGAAGAAATCTCAGACTATTTCCCTTAAGAAACTTAGTTATCCCCGAGTACGCTAGTCCTAGGGCTCAGCAGACTTTAATTGTCTGTGTGTGTGTGTAACTGTCTGTCTGTCTCGACTTAACAGCTTATTGCTGGGAAACTACTGGGCGCAGTTCGTTCAAAAGTTGATATACTAACTTGATAATCGGTCCGATTGATCGTATTAAAACTTCATAATGTTACCTGGGACCTAAATCGAAATTCCTCGGAGCCACATCCAGCCATTGAGCTGACAGAACAGCCGAACGCGTCACACAGTGACCAGAAATATAGCGTCATAAAAAGATTACGTAATGCATCATGACGTCATGCCTCCCTGTAGTCTTTTTCTCTCGCGCGGTGTGTGTGTTCATTTTGTGCACATGTGTTAGTGTTACTGTTTGTGTGTGTGTGTGTGTTTGTTTGTGTGTGTGTGTGTGGGTGTGCGTGCATGAGTCTGTACTCGTGTGTGTGTGTGTGTGTGTGTGTGTATGTGTGTGTGTGTATGTGTGTGTGTGTGTGTGTAAGAAAGAGAGAGAGAGAGAGAGAGAGAGAGAGAGAGAGAGTGAGGGAGAGAGAGGGAGTGAGGGAGAGAGAGTGTGTGTGTGTGTGTGAATGTGTGTGTGCATTTTCACTGTGATCAAATAAAAGAGAAAGGCCAGTCACCACGCACATCCTCGGCTCGCATGCAATGTATTTATATAGCAAAGGGAATGCCTGTAATTCACACATAGCAATCACTTGGTCTTAAACGTGCACAAGACAAAAACTTTCATACTGGGGGAGCGAGCCAGTCTGAAGAGTACTCGGGTCCAGCGCGAGCGTTTTTACATTTAGTCAAGTTTTGACTAAATGTTTTAACATAGAGGGGGAATCGAAACGAGGGTCGTGGTGTATGTGTGTGTGTGCGTGCGTGCGTGTGTGTAGAGCGATTCAGACCAAACTACTGGACCGATCTTTATGAAATTTTCCATGAGAGTTCCTGGGATTGATATTCCCGAACGGTTATTTCGGTTTTTTGATAAATGTCTTTGATGGCGTCATATCCGGCTTTTCGTGAAAGTTGAGGCGGCACTGTCACGCTCTCAATTTTCGACCAAATTGGTTGAAATTTTCGTCAAGTAGTCTTCGACAAAGCCCGGACTTCGGTATTGCATTTCAGCTTGGTGGCTTAAAAATTAATTAATGACTTTGGTCATTAAAAATCGGAAAATTGTAACTAAATTATTTTTTTTATAAAACGATTCAAATTTACGATCATCTTATTCTCCATCATTTTCTAATTCCAAAAACATATAAATATGTTATATTTAGATTAAAAACAAGCTCTGAAAATTAAAAATATAAAAATTATTATCAAAATTAAATTGTCGAAATCAATTTAAAAACACTTTCATCCTATTCCTTTTTGGTTCCTGATTCCAAAAACATATAGATATGATATGTTTGGATTAAAAACACGCTCAGGAAGTTAAAACGAAGAGAGGTACAGAAAAGCGTGCTATCCTTCTCAGCGCAACTACTAAACCGCTCTTCTTGTCAATTTCACTGCCTTTGCCATGAGCGGTGGACTGACGATGCTACGAGTATACGGTCTTGCTGAAAAATTGCATTGCGTTCCGTTTCATTCTGTGAGTTCGACAGCTACTTGACTAAATGTTGTATTTTCGCCTTACGCGACTTGTTTATTTATATTTTGACTGAAGAAAGGATATTAAATTTATCAGGATACCGCCCCGACTGGACAATTACGTGATCGAACTGCCTACAGTTTTTAGTCATATTATATAGCACCTCGGGTTTCCTTTTTCCCGTGAGGGTCAATTAGTTATCCCACCGACCTGAATTATGGAGAGGATCGAGCCTGGGTTGTACTGCAGCCTCACACATAATTTCATTGAAATCGGTTCTCAAACATCGGATATCTATTTGCGGACAGACACACAGACACACAGACACACAGACACACACACACACACACACAGACAGACAGACAGACACAGTGAAACCTATAATACCGTCTTTTAAGGGGCGGTATAATAACTTGAAAATCAAGCGTCTATAGTAAACCCTTGGACTAGTGAACCCTCGGACTAGTGAACCCTCGGACTAGTGAACCCTCGGACTAGTGAACCCTCGGACTAGTGGGACGTTCCCGGGGCGACTGTGGGCTGCGCACCGGGGCACTATTTGTGCAATTGATGCTGCGCACCGCGGCCAGTAATAAACGTGTTATGCTCCTTCAAAGTGTGTAGCATACTGTTTTCGGTTGCGACCGTACTTGAGGATCTTTGTTTGTTTGTCAGCTTGTCCCGAGGGGACACAACACTAGCTGTCGTCTGCTAGCTATTTTTTTCTTCACATTGTTACCTACAGGGACCTTGGTTCCGCAAGGTCTATAGGCCTGTCCCTTACAAAATTGATTGAATAATGACCGCCCTCTTCAAGCACGACAGTCAATAAAAAAATAAATATTTGAACATGCTCGAAGAGGACGGTCATTATGCAATCAAGAAGCCACTGATAAGCCCTTCCCCAGCATGTGGCAATCATCTATTGCTTTATTGAGAACATCGTCTACTCTTCTCGTAGTTCAATAACAATAACAATAATAGCACTTTATTGTCCATTAAAATAGTACATAAAAATGGAACATTTTCTTCCGCTGAGAGTTCTTGTAGTTCTTGTACTCATTGTTTGCAATACACATGCGCGGGCAGGTACAGGCGCCCGCAGGTATATTCCCAGCGTAATTCAGGTCTGAAGATGACCACAGTTTTGAAGTTTGGATACAGCTTCTGGGAGGAGGTCTTGCAGTTTTTGCACATCATCTTTGCCTTTAAAAGTAAACAGTTCTTCTGCTTGTTCGTCGAGTCAGCAAATTAGTGCCCAGGTCAGTATACAGCCCTCAAAACAGAGACATAGCCCGGTGCGCGGCAACAAAATCGTTCAATGACGCTAGAGATTCAAGAAATATGACTCAACCGCATGAATTTATATTACACCACTTGAGCCATATGTCAACAAATAACCAATAATTATATTCTAATTCTCTGCAGCTTTTTTAATAAGCTTGATTTTCCGTGGAAGGTCCGAATTTACACATACTTCACTGGCCCCGGTGCGCAGCACATGAGATAGAACGCGGGAATACGTCACTGTTTAAGGCGTAAGGGTCACCCAGATTGTCGGACCAAAACTGTTATTTTTTTATTCAGTCACTTGTAATCAATGAATTGGCTTGATATTTGGTAGTTTTCTTCAAAAATCATTATATTTTCAGAAAACATCAAGTTTGAATGCCTAAATTAAGTAGAACAACTGAAAAAATTATTTAGTTCGTAAAAAAAATGGGCAAAATAAACCTGCAAAAATGCTAATTTTAGCATTTTTCAATGCACTCTTGGGGAAAAAGTATGTGTCCAATTGAAAAATAAATTGGCACTCATATTTAAAGCATCATTACCTACAGTATGTTCTAAAAGCTTTCTGTTTTGTTGGAAATTTTGCTTTTAGTAGCATTAGCAAAGAATACTATAATTCTATATATTATTATGATATATCACACAATCAAAAAAATTCTATTTTTCTGATTATCAGCTTCATTTTAGAACAGACTATAGCCAGTCCAGTGAACATTTGATGTGCAAAGTTTCAATGGAATAGGTGAATATTTAAAAAAGTTGATCATGCAGACAGTGTAGCTGCTCTGTGATTTCGCGCGAACTTTCACCACATAAAACATGATGATTTTCTCAAAAAGTTGACTCTTTTCACAGTAGGCTCGATAATTCGCTGCGAAATTCACTTTCAATGCACGAAAGCCGCCATCTTGCCGTCAACTGTAGGGAGCAGTCGTTGTACGGTTGTTGTAAACCAGAGAGACAGGTTAGGCTTATTATTTTCCAGCAGCTCAGCGCAAATAGGATTGTTGTTATTTTAGATATTTCGGCCAGTGATTTTTAATTCCCACCAACCTACTTTGAGCACTTATTGCAAGAAAACTATGTATGCTAGAGACAAAATGTAAACTGCACATGAAAATAGAGATATTTTTCTAGCTTTTGGCAACATCATAATTTAGTATATCTGAAAAACGATTTTTTTTATAAATTCTGGGTGACCCTTACGCCTTAACGACGTGTAAATGGTGCAGAGAAAAGAGAAAGAGAGAGGAAAGGGATAGGGAGGGAAAACGGTTATCGGTATAACTCTGAAGACAACTTAGGGCGAGGCACGTAATCCCTTTCCTCTCTACTGACATTGTGGTCGATAAAACCACAATTAGACTTCACTTACTCAGGTAAGCTCGTCATAATTATGTAATTTTATCTCGCAGACGACCGCAAACACGCACACACACACACGTACACGCACACAAACGCACGCACGCATACACACACACACTTGCGCACGCATGCACGCACACACCCATTCACATGTACGCACGCACACACACATACACGAACACACACACACACATATGCACGAGCTCAGGCACGCACAGTTGGCCGACACACACACACACACACACACACACACACACTAACACTAACACCGCCACACACACACACACACACATTAACACCGCCACACACACACACACACACACACGCACGCACACACACTGGCACACACATACACACACAAACACACACACACAAACACACACACACACACGCACACACACACACACACACACACACATATACACACCTTGAAAAAAGCTTTAGAAAGGAAGATCACATTTTAAAAAATGGAAATAAATTGAACAAGTCGCGTGAGGCGAAAATACAACATTTAGTCAAGCTGTCGAACTCACAGAATGAAACTGAACGCAATGCAATTTTTCAGCAAGACCGTATACTCGTAGCATCGTCAGTCTACCGCTCATGGCAAAGGCAGTGAAATTGACAAGAAGAGCGGGGTAGTAGTTGCGCTGAGAAGAATAGCACGCTTTTCTGTACCTCTATCAATCAATATGAGGCTTATATCGCGCGTATTCCGTGGGTACAGTTCTAAGCGCAGGGATTTTTATTTTTTTTTAATTTTTATTTTATGCAATTTATATCGCGCACATATTCAAGGCGCAGGGATTTATTTATGCCGTGTGAGATGGATTTTTTTTTTACACAATACATCACGCATTCACATCGGCCAGCAGATCGCAGCCATTTCGGCGCATATCCTACTTTTCACGGTCTATTATTCCAAGTCACACGGGTATTTTGGTGGACATTTTTATCTATGCCTATACAATTTTGCCAGGAAAGACTCTTTTGTCAATCGTGGGATCTTTAACGTGCACACCCCAATGTAGTGTACACGTAGGGACCTCGGTTTTTCGTCTCATCCGAAAGACTAGCACTTGAACCCACCACCTAGGTTAGGAAAGGGGGAAGAAAATTGCTAACGCCCTGACCCAGGGTCGAACTCGCAACCTCTCGCTTCCGAGCGCAAGTGCGTTACCCAGTCCTTCTCTTCGTTTTAACTTTCTGAGCGTGTTTTTAATCCAAACATATCATATCTATATGTTTTTGGAATCAGGAACTAACAAGAAATAAGATGAAAGTGTTTTTAAATTGATTTCGAAAATTTAATTTTGATCATAATATTTATATTTTAAATTTTCAGACCTTGTTTTTAATCCAAATATAACATATTTATATGTTTTTGGAATCAGAAAATGATGAAGAATAAGATGAACGTAAATTTGGATCGTTTTATAAAAAAACATTTTTTTTACAATTTTCAGATTTTTAATGACCAAAGTCATTAATTAATTTTTAAACCACCAAGCTGAAATACAATACCGAAGTCTAGCCTTTGTCGAAGATTGCTTGGCCAAAATTTCAATCAATTTGATTGAGAAAAAAAGGGTGTGACAGTGCCGCCCCAACTTTTACAAAAAGCCGGATATAACGTCATCAAAGGTATTAATCGAAAAAAATAAAAAAAACATCCGGGGATATCATTCCCAGGAACTCTCATGTAAAATTTCATAAAGATCGGTCCAGTAGTTTGATCTGAATCGCTCTACACACACACACGCACAGACACACACACATACACCACGACCCTCGTCTCGATTCCCCCTCTATGTTAAAACATTTAGTCAAAACTTGACTAAATGTAAAAAGGGTGGATTCCTCAATCATTTCCGATCAAATATGAGCATTCCATTAGGAGTTTAAAAACCCCACCTCAATTCGCACGATAAAAAACCTTTTATTTTTTAAACGTTAGCGAAATAAGTACCCTTATTTTTTATTTATTCGTAAACAGACACATGATAATATAACAACATCATTAAGAAGGAGCACAACAAGTTTAAAACTTATGATAAGTGCTCACATAAACATGCCTGAAATTTCATGGCGGAATATGATCAATGCGACACATTTTTGAAAAAAGAGAGAAAAAAAAAGGGGAAAAAAAAAGGAAAAAAAAAAAAGGAGAAAAACAACAAGGAAACTTAGTTTGAATTATCGAACACAATCTGTGTAAATACCAAAAACGAAAACAAATACAAAAAGAGAACGAAAGACACAACAAAATATCAAAAAGTAGAAGGGCCCCAGGTAATATATTTAAAATAAAAAACCCAACAACATCGAACTAAGGTGTCCCAAAGCGGTTTGATTTCTCAATATAGCTTTGGACAACAACAAAAATAGCACTATTTTCAAATATGGAAATGTTTGAATCACATAAAGGAATAAGGCCAACTTTAAGTATTTATATCCACAAACAAACCACACTACAAACGGAACAAGTAAATCAGCAGCGAGGAAAAATAATTTTCTATCAGAAAGTTTTTTTAAAATTTTTTTTAACAAACATGGTAACTGTATTTTCTGTTTGCACACATACTCTCTCATTTACATGCGGTTCAGAAAAACTTGTACATTATACAAAAGGACTAAAAATAGTCATACGTGAAAAATATATACGTGTCAACATGTGTAGCATCAAAATGATCATATGCATATATGTCATCATATATTATTCTTTTTTCTTAAACAATATTCGCATCATAATGTATGGCTGTCTTTACATTATATCAAAGAAAATAAACAATAATTTGTTTTTAATTAATAAAACTTCAGACTAACGAAATCTCAAAACAACATGATTTCCAAAAATAATTTCCAGTGTTAATCGTGAATCGGTTGTTTTAAAAATGCTTACGCACATCTTTGCGATTAAAATAATGTGATTAATCTTCTTCATATTTTTGCTGTTACTTTTTATACCAAAAAGCACATCTGTAACATTCAACCTAATTCTTTCACCAATGTTTACTAAAATGTACATTTCAATATATTTCCAAAACCTGAGCACTGTTGGGCACTCAAAGAAAAAATGCTCCAATACATCAAGTTCATCCTTACAATATGTACAGTTTTTATCAGCCTTCACTTTCATTTTACACAATAAAATATTAGTGGGATAAATGTTTTGCAATATTTTCCAATGCAGTACACGTAATCGAACTTCACTAGTGACAGTGGCTGCTAAGTTCCAATTCTTTTCGTCAATTTCAAATCCTAATTTTCTTCTTCAAAATCCTTCTGAACAGGGTTGGCTGTATTGTTTTCCTACCAGAATCTTTCGAATTTCTTTTACTGATTTAACTTTTTCCCACAGAAGGTTTGTTTGTTTGTTTGTTTGTTTATTTGTTGCTTAACGTCCAGCCGACTACGCAGAGCCATATCAGGACGAGGAAGGGGGGGATGAAGGGGGCCATTTGTCAAGCGATTCCTGTTTACAAATGCACTAACCCATTACTTGTGTCCCAGCAGGCTTTAGTAAAACTAAATTAATACCTACTGGAAGATTACCAGTTTCCAGTATGTTAAAATAGGCTTAACCTATCTACTGCTGGACTTACATCAGAACACTAACAGATTAAACTATACATGAATCGCGAGACAAGCGGCAAGAGAAGAGATTTTTGGAAAAAATACAGGTGAATGAGCAAGAAGGCAGAAAAAAGAAAAGAATTCATGAAGAAAAAGAGAGCATGACAGGAAAGAGGAACCAAAAATCTACCTAACAGCAAACTAGAAAGCTCCTGCGGTTCCAAAAACAGGAGGGGCCTTTAATTTCATAACCGCAGTGCCCCACTGCGGGACCACAGAAGGTCGGAATGTCACAGACTGAACAATTTACATCGTTTATATCGACATTTCTTAAAAGGAGATGTACAGCTATTCGAACAACATTGTACTCAAGCAATCTATTTGCAGTGTAGCCAGTTCTTTCACACACTTCTTCATAGGTAGAAAAACGTCCATTTTCACACACATCGCTCACATACATTATACCACTTTTAATCCAATCCGCAAAAAAGAGTGGGTTTCCTTGACAAATTATATCTTTGTTGTTCCACAACAAACCGGAAACAGAATTACCATTATTATCGACTTCATTGTTATCAAGCCATGCCTTCAACACAGCGGACCAAAATTCCGATTTAATACTGTCCAATCCTTTAAATGGTTTGCTATTAATGTTCGCAAAAAAACACTCAAAGCGACTCCCAAAACGGAAAAACAGTGCTTTTGGGAGCCATGACCATTTCTGGTCTTCATTAGACAGAGTTAGGTTCACAACCCAGCTTAACAAAAAGTAACACTGCATCTGACGCAAATCAATCATATTTAATCCACCTTGCTTTACTTCGTTACATAAAACAGTTCTTTTCACCTTTTCAAATGCTTTTCAGTTGCAGTCTTTTTTGCGCCACACGAAGCGAAACATTAACCTATTAATTTCAGTCAGAACGTCGTCTGGTACAATCAGCGCCTGCATTATATAGACAAAATGTGGCAGAATAAACGTTTTGAATACACAGACTTTACCAATAATGCTCAAATTCCTTTTCTCCCACACGCAGATGAGCCTTTTTGCAACATTCACTCTCTCTTCCCAATTCTCTTTCACTTTTGACAAGTTTCAAGTTTCAAGTTTTTTATTAGTCCATAACCCCTGGGTGCATTTTGAACAATAAATACAATCAATACAATCATGATATATGCTCATATAATAAATAAATAAAAATTAAAAAGATTATGAAAAACTGTTACAGATTCTATTAATAAAGTCCAAAATATTCTTTAGCAATTTCTTTTTGTTAGTAGCAAACAACTTTTTAAATTTAAGTGCATTAGGTTTTTTCCAATAGTGAGGTGGTAACAACTCAGCTCTTTCTTCTTTGAAAAAATCACAGACAAATAAATAATGGAATTCATCACCTATGTCTTGTGATACACATTTGGTGCAAGTTCTTTCTGACCTCGGGATGTTAAGGTAACGTTCTTTCTGTACAGGCAAATTGTTGTTTAATGTTCTGAACTTCATCATTGCAACACATTGCTGATATGGCAGGTGTGTGACATAGTCTTCACATGCAAAAATATCTTTAAACATTCGATAATTCCAAAACATATTTTTTGTTCCAATTTCTGTAAACCATTTATGGATATACTGGTCATACAAGCTTCTTTTTACTTTCTGTTTAAACCATGCGCTTGAATATTGAACATTTTCTTGAGAAGTCCAAAGGCCAGGGAGACCAATTTCATTTAAGGTTTTTTCAATAAAACATAAATAATCAGATTCAATCATCTTGTTGATATACAATTTATAAGCAAAGCAGTACACAATACTAGAAAATTTATTTTTATGGATAGGACTAATCAGTTTATACCAATAGCAAAGCATTCTACATTTCATATTAACATCTAGTGGATATCTTCCAAGTTCACCAAATATCATAGCATTTGGAGTTGATTTTTTTAGTTTGAAAACAATTTTATAAAAACGTTATTGAAGTTTAGTAGCAAGTTCGCAGGAACCAAAACCCCATACCTCACATCCATATAGTAAGATTGGAGCAATCATTTTATCGAACAGGTCAACTTGTATGTCCACAGGCAGTGACAATTGTCTACACGTACGCAAAAGAACAAACATTGCCCTTGAGGCACGATCATATAGATTCTTCTGTGCGACTGAAAATTTATTATTATAATTAATTTTAAGGCCCAAGTACATTACATCAAACACTACTTCGATTGAATTGCCATTATACGTAAACAATGGTTTATTTCTAATTTTACCTCTGGAAAAAACTATAACTTTCGTTTTGTTTACATTAATATTTAGACGCCATTTTAAACAGTATTCGTGCATTTTGTTTAGACATTCTTGCAGGTTTTTTTCAGACTCTGAGCAGATCACAGTATCATCCGCATACAGTAATAAAAACATTTGAAACAAAGCATTTACATCAGTATCTTCCATTCCTACCACAATAGCCTCCCTTGACATAGTTTGTAAACCATTACTGTTTTCCAACAGAAAAGGCTTTAGATCATTTAGAAATATAGCAAAAAACAGCGGTGACAAGTTTTCCCCTTGTCTAACTCCACACAAACTGGGAAAATATCCAGAGCACTCACTATTAACTTTAACGCAAGACTTGGCATTTTCGTACATATTTCTTACAGTTTTTAAAAACTTCCCATTAACATCAGAACTAACTAATTTCTCCCATAAAAATGCACGGTGAACTTTATCAAACGCTTTTTCATAGTCTACAAATGCACAAAACAGTCGCTTCTTTTTGTTGAGAAAAAAATTTAATATACAATGCAAAGTAAAAACATGGTCTAGTGTTGAAAAACCTGTGCGGAAACCTGTTTGTTCTTGACCTAATTTATTATTACTCTCCAAAAAGTTTGATAACCTAGCATTTAAAATTGCACTGAAAAGTTTTCCGAAGCAACTGAGTATAGTAATTCCTCTATAATTTGTGGGGTCAGCTTGGGAGCCTTTATTTTTGTACAATGGAATAATTTCGCCTACAGCCCATTGTGTTGGAACCTTTCCTGACTGCAAAACAACATTAAACAACAATACATAAATATCAATCATTCGATCATGTGACGCTTTTAAATGCTCATTAATTATTTTATCTTGACCGCATGCCTTATTGTTTTTCAGCTTGTCTATACATTTGATAACTTCCTCCTTTGTAAAAGGCGCATTAAGAAATTCATTACTTGCTTCATTTAAAGGTTCATTACTATCATCCATTTCATTTTCATTACACTCTTGTAGTTTATTGAAATGTTCGAAAAACTCCGAACAAGTTGGATAGTTAGTTTTGGAATTATTTTTTTTATTTTTATTTTTATTTAGAAGATTCCAGTATGCTTTCGGGTCATTACTTCTTAACTTTCTCAAAGTTTTAACGAACTCATTATGATACAACTTGCATTCCTTTTTAATTGTCTTTTTGTATTCATTAAAAGCACTCTTTTTTTCATGTTCATTGAACGCATTTTTAAAGCGTCTTGCTTTATTTTTCGCATGTAAAAATATTTTTCTTTTCTCTTTGCATATTGCACTGAACCATGGTTGTTGGAGTTTGAATTTCTTTGAACGTGGCTTTTTCGTAACTTTTTGTTCTTTAATTACACCGATTTTCTCAGCAGAACAATTTAGAATATCACAAATCTTATTAGTAACACTATCAACGTCATCTGTTGTCGTACTCTCACTTGTAGCTAGCATATCTTGTAATTTAGTTTCAACAGTATAAATATCATCCTCATTCAGATTAACTACAAAAGCTAACTTGGTCCCATTGTTATTATCCCATCTTGGTTTTGTGTACTTGTTACCCTTTTCTCTACTTTTAGACAGCAAATCTTCATTTTTGGTTTTTTTCACATCGTCTGCTAGGCAATCATTAGCGCGTACTTCATTCTGTTTTAATAAATGCAAAACAACAGGACAGTGTACGTCAGAATAA
>NC_090260.1:28186290-28207725 GCF_037325665.1 Littorina saxatilis | reverse complement strand
CCCCGATGCTAGAACAATGGGAAGGACTGGACTATACCTGTTTCCAAATCCTTTACTAAGGGAAAGAACAGATCCGATTTTAAAGTGTGCATCTTAACTCCACAGTTTCAATACTAACCTAGATAATATATTCTGCTCCCATCACTCTGTTCGTTCTTACTCTACAAACTGCATATGGAGAAAAGACAAATTATTCATGTCGTCGCTTTTCTCCACACATTCACAAAGATAGACACAGATTGCTAATACATAGGCCATGCATGTGTTAGCTAGTAGTATGTATGTTATTTTGTTCTTTTTTAAAAAAAAATTAGTAATGGACGTATAGTTTGATTTATTGAGCACAGCAAGTGAATCAGTGAATTGTTCATGAAAAGAACTCTGTCCAAAGACGGGGGAACATGTGTCGAACATTTGAAGCATGTTACCACCTCACCGAACCTATTACATCGTAACATGCAAAACAAAAACGAAAATCTAAAATAATGTTCCTCGACTTGTTCCTGTAGCATAGGTTGTTACTGTACTGAATTTTCATTTTTTGCTTCAGGTGTCGACTCGGGCACGTGGACGACGGGGGCAGGTAAGGTTAAATTAATATTCCTAAAGCATTTCACTTGCTGTTGGCTTATTGCTCGCGGTTTCTTTTTACGATCGTGCAATATGTTTGACTGAATGTATTCCGGTTGGCTGGAATCGAAATAGGTCCTTCTGTGGAATGGTGGTCATGATGCGTAAAATAATGACTAAACTTCAAAATCAAAACACTGCTTTAAAATGGTACTTTTCCGGTTTATAAGAAGCTCTTTCAATCATTTGTAGTGAAAACTGAGCAATGAGGGCTTTTTTGACATACCATGCGTTCAAAGGGGTAACCCCCTCCATCTCATTTGAAAGAACTTCCAAAGTGAACTATAAAGTGACCTGCATGCAGTCCAAAAGTCAGCTAAACTTACTTAAAATTCAGAAGAAGTGCAATGCCAAGGCACTGCATACCCCCAGCGAATGACAAATCGCCTACTCTCTCTCTCTCTCTCTCTCTCTCTCTCTCTCTCTCTCTCTCTCTCTCTCTCTCTCTCTCTCTCTCTCTCTCTCTCACACAGACACACACACACACACATACCTCCTCGCCACATACACACACACACACACATCCACACAACTACACACACACACACACACACACACACACACACACACACACACACACACACACACACAAAACACACACACACGAACGCACACAGACACACATTTATTCCCCCCTCTGCTTCTTTATCTCTTTTACCTTGTAGGGCTAGTTATTTTTCGATAAACACCCAGCAACCAAACAAATAACTAGCCAGCAACAGCCTGAATCCTCGATAGCGCATGGGTTGAAAAGCTGTTCTGTGTCGGCACTACTTTTGCGACTGAAAAGTTCCGAACGCTCTAATGTACGAAATATACATCTCTGGAGAAAACTAGCACCTACAGGCTTGAACACATGAATCTCCATATAAAAACAATGAGTTCGGTTGTTTTTAGACTTGAAATCTAACGATGACCCGGCAAGCAAGTTCCAATTAAGGCAAATAACTCTCATACTGTGTCTAGCGACAAGAGTAGTTCCCCTTTCACATTTCTTTGCACACAGTTTCTTCGACGAAAGACTGCAATCCGACCGTCAGTTTTCAACATTATTTCATTTTATAAACAGATCACACGCAACCAAATGCACACACCCCATCAATTTTAAGATTACTAAGCCGTTTCATACACTGCTTTGGCCCAGAAACCCGAACTTCATACAGTATTTAACGTTAGAACACGGGTGCAAAAGTTCGTCTGCTTAATCCGATTCAACAAAAGAAAATTTCCTCAGCGATACCAAAACATGAACAGAACACCCATAATCTGCCCTTCCAGCCACAGGAGAATAATAACGTAACTGTGTACTTGATTTTAGTCCAAAACAGGGAAACTGACATGAAGTGTTAACAGAATTGAATGATTTTCACGGAACTACACAACCGCGCATTAACCAATCGCCTGCGCAGGAAGACTTATTGAGTGAACAGGATTCGATCAAACTTTAGCACAAAAATACCTCTTTTCTTTGATTAACTGAAGAAAGGAGGAATAAAGAGGTTACACACCTCGTCTCAGTGAATATTAAAATTTATGGTCTCAGTTCCCTCGCTGAAGCACGCATTTTTCATGATCCACGAACTTCGACCATTATTTTTAATATTCACTGAGACTCGGCAAGTAACCTCTACATATACACCCACCTTCCGCACGCACATAATTATAAACACACATCCCTCTCAGACAGGCAACAGATGCACTGAGAGAGAGAGAGAGAGAGAGAGAGAGAGAGAGAGAGAGAGACAGAGAGAGAGAGAGAGAGGAAGAGAGAGAGAGAGAGAGAGAATGTGTGAGAGAGAGAGAGAGAGAGAGAGACGAGAGAGAGAGAGAGAGAGAGAGAGAGAGAGAGAGAGAGAGAGAGAGCGATATATATGTCGTGCCTAGATCCTGAAAGTGCCTAAGTTCTTGAATTAGGTAGGGAAAATTTCACGAAATGCACGCACGAGATACGACTTTTCCTTCTATTTTCTCTGTTTGGGACTTTCATTTGCGTTAGCTCGGTTTGATATGAAAAACCGAAGAAAAGCCCTGCCCTTTTGCACTGAGAAACTTTGGAAGTAGCGTTTGTACTCCTGGGTCTCGCTGTAGTACAATTACCCTCACTTACTTCCTAGTTTGCTTCCAAAGTAAGCTCTTTTTTCGTTCCATGCATGCGAAAGTGAGGATGTACTTCCGATCTCGCTCAAAACTTTGGGAGTAGTCGCAAACTACCCTCAGTTACTTTCTCGCTTTGCTTCGAAGTAAGCCCTTCTTCCGGCCCATACATACGAAAGTGAGGCAAGTACTTCCGATGTCACTCAAAACTTCGGGAGTTGTTGCGTACTTCCCCCATAAGCATAGGGCCCAGATCACTTACATTAGCACCAGAGTGTGCGAAAGACTCCAACATGCAGATGAAACACACCAACCTCGTCAGTTCGGAGCCATTTTGAAAGATCTCAGTCACTATCTATGTTTCGATCAAAATGGTTACGTAAACTTATGACGTCAAAAGATGTTCGAATTTGTTTTTGCAACAATGTTCATCGAGTGATTTTACAAGCAATTAAACTACTGTAATCCGGAAAATGTCTTAATTCGCTGAATAACAAAGGGTTCTTTCATACATTTGATCGGGAAAGCCATATCTAGCACCATACAGAATTGCCCATGAACCTAAAAATACAGTACAGTCTTTTCCAAAAACTATAGTCTGTTTCAAAGACCTTCAGCAAGTTTCAACATTATAAATCAAGAAAACTAGACATCGAAAGAAATTTGGTGCAGTTTTTCTGTTCACAAATCATGGTGTGAAACTTTCTTTACATATTTTTCTAGCAATAGGCGTGTCCCCTGTTTCGAGTGAACACTGTTTTCGTGGTGCATTACCTGTGTTTTTAAAAAAGAACAAAAAAATACACAGCGGCAATAATTTCTCTTTATATGAATGAATTTCAACTTAACAAAGATTGTTTTAGAGTGCAGATTAAAGAAAATCAATGCATGACGAATTTGAAAAAACAGTTATACCTACCGAGAGACTGTGACAACGCGCACACGAACGCACTCACACACACACATACACACACACACACACACAGACACTCACACACAGACACACTAGCACGCACGCACATACACACACACACACATACACACACACACACACATACACACACACACACACACACATGTTCAATAACATGATTGTGCCCTGTTGATCGCTGATTAACCTCATTTCTTGTTCTTATTATTGAGCATCAATTTACAGCTTTCTGACTGCAAATATCACCAGTAGTCAAACTCGTTCTGCTCAGTTTCAATAAAAGGCTTCATGAGTTGTTGTCGTTATGGTACAGAGTTGATTTGCGGGAGTGCATGACGACATAGGGTACATCAGAAGTACAGGGTGGTGCCATAAGTGATGCATATCGGAAGACGTAAATTTTGGGATCGCCCAATCGATAAAAATAGTCTACTTGTCTCGGGCCTTTACACTTTAGGTATTTAGTTTGTCAGTATCCTTTGCTCTTTATGACTGACTATAGTTTGTAAGAAAGCAATGCGTGGAAAGTGTTATACTGTATAAGATAATGATGTACTATTTTTTCTCGTTTTCTAGAGAACTGCAAAACAGAGTAGCTTTTCTCGAGCAACAAGCGAAAGAAATGAAGAACGAGCTATCACATCTGACCGAAGCCGTCTTCGACATCAACATCCGTCGTTAGGTGTGTGTATGTGTGTCTGCTTGTCGTTCGCTGTTAGATCGTCAGTCCGGACTGCAGGGCGAAACGTGCTGTCCTCTCCAAGTCATCTCTGAAAACTAGAGGGGGGAGTTTACGTCCTCTCAGAAACTATTTTTATTTGGGACAAGAGTTGGTGATACGCTAAGGAGCTGGTAAAAGTGAGAAAAGAGGGGAGGATGACGGGGTGGCAGGAGTAGTGATGATAAAAGTTTGTTAAGAGGGAAAGTCATCTCTGGGGCCGTATAGCTTCTTTTGTAGCACTGTCTCCTCTTGCCAGATGCACACCGGGGACTGTGTTCCGCCTTATTTCAGCTGGGTTCGTTGTTACTCCGTTTTCAGCTGGGCCCGGTGTCACGCAAACGTAAGTGTCTTCATAAAAACACAAACTATGACTTTCACACTGATCTAAGCTAAAATTGATGAATATCAGTAGAAAAGAGAATAATTGTTTTCTTTGTAGACAGTTAAAAACGTCTTTTGCTTACCTGGTTAATTGACAGTGACCGAATGTATGGCGTGCATGCGGGTTTTTTTTTAATGAAAAATGAAGGTTCAACGTAAATGTCTCTCAAACATGGATTTGAACAACAAATATTCCTCTGTTTTTATTATTTTGGGTAAAGCTATGATCATCTGTATCAATTGCGTGCTCATTATGTCATAAGAAGCAATCAAAACAAGCAAGTGGTGTACGTTTTGTTCCGCGCTGGGCTTGCTTTTGTTCTGGGTGTCGAGCGCGGAACAAAACTCGACTGACATGGGTTTTGGTTTTACTTCTCGTGCCTCAACGCCTTGAAGCAGGTTCGGGAAAATGCATCAGCATAACAGCAAGAAACTATAGAACAAACTTATGATACAGAAAAGCCATAACATGATACCGTTGTTTATAATTTCTTCATTTTGATCAGCTTTTGTGCCCAAAAAGCGACAACCCGCACGTATTTCAAGCCGATGCGGGTCACATAATAAACCTAGTCAGATAAAAAACAAAAAAACAATAGAGAGACAAATTACTTAGGTTAGTGCTAAAAACATCCGTTTCCGGAAATGAGTTTTTTAGAAGACATAGTTTGTACTTTAGTGCAGACACTTACGTTTGTGTGACACCAAGCCCAGCTGAAAACAGAGTAACAACGAGCCCAGCTGAAATAAGGCGGAACACAGTCCCCTGTGTGAGATGGTGTCCCTCAGAGATGTGTGTGTGTGTGTGTGTGTGTGTGTGTGTGTGTGTGTGTGTGCGCGTGAGCGCGCGTGTTTGTGTGTGTTTGTGTGTGTGTACGTGCGATCCGGAGTGGTGCAGATGTTTGTTTAAAAAAAAAGAAAGGCGTCACTGTTGTCATTCGGTAAATGTGCCTTCAGAAAGGGGTGATAGTGTATTCTTTGTTTGTTTTTGTTTTAATTGTTTACGTCTGTCCTTTCTTTGATTTCCATGTATTCTTTTCTGTATGATCAGAATTGAAACTTGAATTTTATTTTTTGACTCTTTTAAGACAACGATTTTTTTTCCTTTTTACACTGACCTACTGTGTCAATGTGAACGCATTTTTTTTTTTTTTTAACTGCGTATTTATTCCTTGTAGATGTTTGCATTCATTTTACGAAAATAAAGAGAATTACAAGGTCATTTCTGTTCATACGTCTATGTTCTGTGATCTTCTTGTACCAGGGCGCACACACACACACACACACACACACACACACACACACACACACGCACGCACCGTCACAAACCATGTTAACACGAACAAATATTTCTGTGATATACACAGAGCACTGGGTAAGATCTTTATGAGTTTTGTCTTTGCTTCACATGTAGATCTAGTTCATCTTCACTTTCCTGGAAAACAAACAGGAAAAAAAATTAAAGAAAGAAAATGAGATAGGAAAGGAGACAATACGAATAGTTACGGATTTTATCAATTAAAGATAAACAGAATTGACAGACATAGCCTACATGCAAGCGTTGACAAATGAATAGAACACACAACCAAACAACACAAATGGGACAGCTTTTGGGAAATAAGACCAAGTCGCACAATTATATTTCGAGTTGCGTGCTTTGATCAGTCGACAGATGCAAATGTGCTGATTTCTGCAGTTTGAGCTTTGTTGGGGGGCTCCACATTGTCAAATCTAGAAACATGACTAACATTTTCTGTGCCAGTACAACTTGAAATCTCAACCTTTTGTTGTTGTTGTGCTTACAACTCCCAATCTCAATGTACAGTTCTGTAAATGCCGAACCCTCTGAGTTGTATTCCTACAAACGTTGGTGCCAGGGCCGAGGTACATGAGAAAGTTACCAACCGGGTAGGAAACTGCCGCGGTGTTGGATTGGTTGAAATGGAGATTTGTTGCGATTTCAACGAATCAGACCGCGCGGTTTGTTCTCTCCCGTTTGGATGGCACCCACTGGCGGTCCGTTCTCCTCAGCCCTGGCCTCATGTGCATTCAGAAGCTTGACATTTTGAAACTACGAAAAGTAAAATGAAAATGTATTTTATAAATATATTTATTTATCTTGTTATACAGCACACTGTGCTATAGTTCACGATTTTGAAAACTTATTTTGCCCCAAAAATATTCAATATGTCCTTTTCTTGTGTGCGCTGTCAAAAATATGCATATAACGTACAGTAGGTATTTCAAAACTGGTCAAGGTATTGAGTTCCTGGCTCTCAGAAAAACAGGAGGCCGTTTTATCAGTCCTATACGCAGTCAGACCAAAACAGTAAGCCACCAAGGGTAACATAAAGTTGGAAGTCAAATTATTATTAAACAAAATTCCAACGCCTTCCACGGAACTTGAGACCAATTTTTGACTGCAAATCATTAGTCAATTTGATGCACTGTATGTCATGTTGTACACCTGACAAAAGGCTAGTTCTGCAAAACAAATTTCCTTATTTTTGTGAAGGATTTGGAAATTTTTGGGTCTTGTGTTACTTCAGTTATTCTTTTGCTTTTTTTTTCAGATTTTCTATTTATTTTGAATGTACTAAATTTACCCTTATTTCAAAGACCCCTTTCATTTGACACTACATTGGGGTGTGCACGTTAAAGATCCCACGATTGACAAAAGGGTCTTTCCTGGCAAAATTGCATAGGCATAGATAAAAATGTCCACCAAATACCCGTTTGACTTGGAATAAAGGCCGTGAAAGGTGAATGCTCGCCTAATAGGCTACTGATCTTTACTGGCCGATGTGAATGCGTTATATATTGTGTGTAAAAAATGTCTGTTTGTCTGTCTGTCTGTAAAAAATTCCATTTCAAACGGCAGAAATTAATATGTAAGCGCATAGGGCTATATCTAGATTAGGCGCATAAAAATGATCATAATAATAATAATAATAATAATTTTAAGACCCTATTTTCCCTTTTTGGCTCACGAAGTGTAGCCTATGCGATCGTAACTTTGTCTGTCTGTGCGTTTGTGCGTTTGTGCGTGTGTGTGTGCGTGTGTGTGTGTGTTTGTGCGTGTGTATGTCTGTGGTAGAAACTTTAACATTTCCGAGTCTATGTGTGAGTGGTTATCCAAGACTATGGATAAAGCTCGCATAAGATTACGTCACGGTCAAAAGTGTTTGACGTCAATTAATGCATCATGACGGCATGCCTCCCTGTAGTCTTTCTCTCTCGCGTGGTGTGTGTGGTCTCGGTCATTGTTATTTTGAGCGGGCCGAGACTATTTGGCAGTCGTGTCCCTGTAAGTAGGCTACATGCAGACAGACAGATCTAGATCTAGTGTCTCTCTTTCTTGCACAGTGTCACCTAAGCTTACTGTGTGTGTGGGTGTGTATGTGTGACGGAGTGATTGAGTTTGTGTTACTGTTTGTTTATTTCTTACGTGAGCCTTGAAGGCTTCGCCTCTTGTTTTAAATTTTTTTAATGGGAGGTACCACTGAATCGGAAATATACTGACCGACTTCTGAAGCAGAGAAGTCACATTCACAGTGCTGGCAGCCATGTTGGTCACGTTTGAATCCAAGCGGACAGTGCTTGTCACAGTCAAAGGGAGGTTACCCTGCGACAAATAAAATCAGAGTTAATGGGAGAGCACCCTGCCACAAAGTAAACAAGTCGCGTAAGGCGAAAATACAACATTTAGTCAAGTAGCTGTCGAACTCACAGAATGAAACTGAACGCAATGCAACACAGCAAGACCGTATACTCGTAGCATCGTCAGTCCACCGCTCATGGCAAAGGCAGTGAAATTGACAAGAAGAGCGGGGTAGTAGTTGCGCTTAGAAGGATAGCACGCTTTTCTGTACCTCTCTTCGTTTTAACTTTCTGAGCGTGTTTTTTACTCCAAACATATCATATCTATATGTTTTTGGAATCAGGAACCGACAAGGAATAAGATGAAAGTGTTTTTAAATTGATTTCGAAAATTTAATTTTGATAATAATTTTTATATTTTTAATTTTCAGAGCTTGTTTTTAATCCAAATATAACATATTTATATGTTTTTGGAATCAGAAAATGATGGAGAATAAGATAAACGTAAATTTGGATCGTTTTATATATATATATTTTTTTTTACAATTTTCAGATTTTTAATGACCAAAGTCATTAATTATTTTTAAGCCACCACGCTGAAATGCAATACCGAAGTCCGGGCTTCGTCGAAGACTACTTGACCAAAATTTCAACCAATTTGGTTGAAAAATGAGAGCGTGACAGTGCCGCCTCAACTTTCACGAAAAGCCGGATATGACGTCATCAAAGACATTTATCAAAAAAATGAAAAAAATGTCTCGGGATATCATACCCAGGAACTCTCATGTCAAATTTAATAAAGATCGGCCCAGTAGTTTAGTCTGAATCGCTCTACACACACACACGCACGCACAGACAGACACACACACACACATATACACCACACCCTCGTCTCGATTCCCCCCCTCTTCGTTAAAACATTTAGTCAAAACTTGACTAAATGTAAAAATAAGGCTGGAAAATAAATGCTGTGGTTATCGTAACCCGCCCTTTCTTCCTGCCGAACCTAACACGTTTTTTCCACTTCACTGAGTGCAAATAGGGAACCTATTTCGCTAGCGTTTAAAAAAAATAAAATACCTATTCCTCGTGCGAATTGGTGGTTTTTTGGTGGGTTTTTTAAACTCCTAATGGAATGCTCATAATTTGATCGGAAATGATTGAGGAATCCACCCTTTTTGTATTTATTTCAATTTTTCAAAATGTGATCTTCCTTTCTATAAAAGCTTTTTTTTTTTTTTTTTTCCACCTCGTCCAACATTATCTACATGCTGTACTGCAACAAGTGTGACGCACAGTATATCGGGGAGACGAAAAACAGTCTCAAAACCCGCTTCTATTTGCATAGGTCACACATCCAAAAAAATGTTGGTACACATATTTTGTATTGGGTAGTCTCACATTATTAACACTATACATGTATATATATGTACTACTGTTGTTTGCCGACTATTTGGGAGTCGTGTCCATGTAAGTAGGCCACATGCAGACAGACAGATCTAGATCTAGTGTCTCGCTTTCTTGCACAGTTTCACCTATGCTCTTTCTGTGTGTGTGTGTGTGTGTGTGTGCAGGGGCGGATCTGGGTTTTGAAAGGGGGGGGTGCAAAGTTCTTTTTTTTTTTTGTATCTTATCAGCATGCCCCCCCGAAATTTTTTTTTTAAAAAGGAAGCAAAATTGTGCAATCTGGTGCAATCTGAGCGTGTAAAGTGCTATTTTCAGGTGATACATTTTTCTTCTTTTTTTTTTCTTTTTTTTTTTTCCCGCTGGGGGGGGGTGCAATTGCACCCATTGCACCCCCCCCCAGATCCGCCCCTGGTGTGTGTGTGTGTGTGTGTGTGTGTGTGTGTGTGTGTGTGTGTGTGACGGAGTGATTGAGTTTGTGTAACTGTTTGTCGATTTCTTACGTGAGCCTTGGAGGCTTCGCCTCTTGTTACCTTACGATATCTAAGAACACACCAAAGTTCTATTCAATACTTTACAACAGTCGTGCTTCAAATCAATCTCGTAAAACACTGATGATTTAGATTGATGAATAATTTATTGGTTGGTAATATTTCCGGATTCTTTAACAAACTATTTCTATTTTTAGATCTAACGAATTCGAGTTCATAATTAATTGTTCTTGCATTGACAGCTAGTTTTATGTCGAACAGGACTTATCTCAAATGGGCTGGTTAGTTACAAAGTCCGAATGTCCTGATGGAAGCCTGGATTCTGTAACTTTTGTTTCGTGCGATACGCATGCGTTTTTTGCTCGTATATCGAGCGTGACACGCACCTCTAACGCAGATCTACCGCATGCGTATCGCATGCGTATTCCGGATTGTTTATGCTCTTTACAAAGCAGGTTTTTAGCTGCTCATATTTTCAGGCACTCTGACAACACTGACACTCACTCAAACCATGCAAGCAGAAACTCAAAAACAAATTGTTTCATCAAAATATTATGTTATTCAACAATTTTCAATTTTTATAAACATTCACAATCTTAGTGAAAATGCGTAATTAAATTTAGATACACTTACTGGGGCGGGGATGTAGCTCAGTCGGTAGCGTGCTGGATTTGTATCCAGTTGGCCGCTGTCAGCTTGAGTTTGTCCCCACGTTCGGCGAGAGATTTATTTATCAGAGTCAACTTTGTGTGCAGACTCTCCTCGGTGTCCGAACACCCCCGTGTGTACACGCAAGCACAAGACCAAGTGCGCACGAAAAAGATCCTGTAATCCATGTCAGAGTTCGGTGTGTTATAGAAACACGAAAATACCCAGCATGTTTCCTCCGAAAACGGCGTATGGCTGCCTAAATGGCGGGGTAAAAAACGGTCATACACGTAAAATTCCACTCGTGCAAAAAACACGAGTGTACGTAGCAGTTTCAGCCCACGAACGCAGAAGAAGAAGAAGAAGAAGATACACTTACTTAGTTACAACTAAAATTATGAATCATATTCTACCTAGGCTTTACATTTTGAACTTGATGGCATTTTGACACATTTAACATTTTTGATTAGGACAAATATAATAAGAAACCCTTTGCGTATTAAAGAAATAGTCACATTTGTTTTAAAATACAAAACCATGTAATGCTGATCAATTAGTGATTTTGTTTGTTCGTTCATGGGCTGAAACTCCCACGGCTTTTACGTGTGTGACCGTTTTTACCCCGCCATTTAGGCAGCCATACGCCGCTTTCGGAGGAAGCATGCTGGGTATTTTCGTGTTTCTATAACCCACCGAACTCTGACATGGATTACAGGATCTTTTTCGTGCGCACTTGGTCTTGTGCTTGCGTGTACACACGGGGGTGTTCGGACACCGAGGAGAGTCTGCACACAAAGGTAACTCTGAGAAATAAACCTCTCGCCGAACGTGTGGACGAACTCACGCTGACAGCGGCCAACTGGATACAAATCCAGCGCGCTACCGACTGAGCTACATTCCCGCCCCATCAATTAGTGATAATTATCAACACTCAAAATACAATTTGTATTCACAATGCTGCGACTTTTCGGCTATCTCTGAATATATATGCAGCGAAAGGCAATGTGTTTTGTAAGGACTCCCAGTGCCGTGCTGACGTCCTCGGTGATCCATCACCAGGCATAAACAAGTGATGCGCCTTCCCTTCCTTCAAAAGATGAGACTCGATCTGCTTGGCTGCATTTGCTACCTCTCCTCTGCAGCCCAGGTCCAACAGAGTTTCCCTGAAACTGACAACAATTTATCAAATCATTAGTTAGTGTACATAGTCTGAAGCCACCTGAACACACGACAGCCATTTTCCTTCAGTTCTCCACTTATTTATACTATAGGTACATGTTTTTAATTTATTTACACTCATCCTCATGGTACTGAAAAAGTGCCATGAAAGGCAGAAAATAAGAAATAGAAAGTCAAACAGAATGAGGCAGAGCGATGTTAAGATATCAAATAACCAAAGGGAAGTAATCGCTCAATGCATACGACATGTGTAATAGAGTAAGCGAGAGTTGTACGGAACCTTTTCTCCTGGCACCTGAGAGAATAACAAGCATTGAAATGAACAAGCGACTTTCATCCTCAAACAAGAAGGGCAAAGCCCATACGACTCACATGCTTGACCTTGACCTTTACATAGCAATGACATCATACACTAAGAACTGCTTTACACATTTTTCCTACCAAAATACATGTGACCTTGACCCAAGGTCAAGGTCATCCAAGGTCATGCAACACAAAGCTGTTCATTCAAGACATAGGAAGTACAATGGTGCTTATTGGCTCTTTCTACCATGAGATATGGTCACTTTTAGTGGTTCACTACCTTATTTTGGTCACATTTCATAAGGGTCAAAGTGACCTTGACCTTGATCATATGTGACCAAATGTGTCTCATGATGAAAGCATAACATGTGCCCCACATAATTTTTAAGTTTGAAACAGTTATCTTCCATAGTTCAGGGTCAAGGTCACTTCAAAATATGTATACAATCCAACTTTGAAGAGCTCCTGTGACCTTGACCTTGAAGCAAGGTAAACCAAACTGGTATTAAAAGATGGGGCTTACTTTGCCCTATATATCATATATGGGTGAGGTATTCAATCTCAAAAACTTCAGAGAAAATGGGAAAAATGTGAAAAATAGCTGTTTTTTAGACAACATTTATGGCCCCTGCGACCTTGACCTTGAAGCAAGGTCAAGATGCTATGTATGTTTTTTGGGGCCTTGTCATCATACACCATCTTGCCAAATTTGGTACTGATAGACTGAATAGTGTCCAAGAAATATCCAACGTTAAAGTTTTCCGGACGGACGGACGGACGTCCGGACGGACGGACGGACGTCCGGACGGACGGACGGACGGACGGACGACTCGGGTGAGTACATAGACTCACTTTTGCTTCGCATGTGAGTCAAAAAGGATGATCACCGCAAGCTCATATGCTCATCATTCTCCAAGGCACTCCAACTAACACCTACGTACACAGTCATATACAAGAACCAGCTTTTATTCTCGACCGGACTTAGTCCTTAGATCAAGACTGGTTTTAATCAGAACAAATTCAATGTTCATTTCAATGCTTGTTATTCTCTCAGGTGCCAGGAGAAAAGGTTCCGTACAACTCTCGCTTACTCTATTACACATGTCGTATGCATTGAGCGATTACTTCCCTTTGGTTATTTGATAAGAAATAGAAAATAAGGAGCTCAATATTAGCTGATTCTTCAAAGCTTCCTTCACATACAAAGTAACACACACATGAATACAAACACAAAGCCTGTATTACAACATAAGATAAAAATCAGGGACACATAATTCAGAAAACTTCCATAACACAAACATTTAAACCAGGAATGATGACACAAAGTGCTTTCCAAGAGTGTTATTTGTGACTGATCATGCCAAAACATCTTGACAGTACAGGCAAATACTGTGAAACTTATCTTACGTCCGGACGGACGGACGACTCGGGTGAGTACATAGACTCACTTTTGCTTCGCATGTGAGTCAAAAATCAGGGACACAGAATTCAGAAAACTTCCATAACACAAACACCAGGAATGATGACACAAAGTGCTTTCCAAGAGTGTTATTTGTAACTGATCATGCCAAAACATCTTGACAGTACAGGCAAATACTGTGAAACTTATCTTACGGGCAGCTAATTGTACAGTGGAACCTTGTATTGAAGAAACTAGCTTTCCAAGTTTTCAGTTCACAATGTATTTATGTCTAAAAACAATTCCATTTAAAGATGGTTGCTCTCATAGGACGTGATCTGCTTTCAGTATATTTTTATTTTTGTGTTAATAGTCAAGATCTTTTGAAAGGTAGGTTCCATTGTACCCACAAACGAAACAAGTGTAAAACACAAACACTCACCAGTAATATTATTTGAGGTTGATTTGTGAAACTCTACAGCAAAGGAACACATGGAACGTAAGTGGCTGCCAGGGCTCTCAGTCTGACTTTCCTTGTTTCAGTGTCTCTCATTTGTGTTGACAGCATCGATTAGCAGCACCTTGATAAGCTACACAAAAGAAAAGAACATTGTCAATAAATAATATCCTTTTACATCAGTTGGTCTTTTTTACATGTAAGTTCACGGATAAATCTAAAGTGCATTTCAGAGCCGTGTTCATCCCAGACACAGAGGACAATCAGCCAGTTAAACCTGCATGAATTCAAAATATATGTGGGTCAATATGTTATGACCAGAAAACAATGTTGGTCTCAGAAAACCTCCGAAAACCCCTAAAAACCCCATCTAGACTAACTAAATCTATCTTCAAAGTGAAGTATTGGACATGCCTGTAAAAAGTAAGCCTGACTCGTGCTACATGCACCCTTATATTTGTGTTGAGAGCCGGATTATCGACGAAATCGATGCAACAATTTCAATGCAAGGGAGCTAGGTAACTACTGTTACTCAAAAGCACAAGTACTGATGACGTCATGTGATTAGTGCTTTCGCTCCTTCGTAAATCCTCGCACAAACACGAAAATAAAGCCATGAACTGTGAAAGTTGCAAATATAAGTCATGATTGCAAACATTATGTAACAAAACACGATCTAAGGACAAATGTTCTTATTTCTGATGAGGTTTTCGGGGGTTTTCGGAGAGAAGTAGTACCGCAATTTTGTATCTACAGAAATTCCATGGGGTCAAAACTATGGACATTGAACATACAGGCCTGGAGTCTGCATACCTGACCTATTATGACGGAGGCTGAAAATACTGTCAGCCTCAGAGCACAGTTTTCCGAAGCTTTTTGTCGAATAACATCATTGGTGCACAACCACCGCACTAACCAGGAATCAAGATAATATTTACAGTCAAGATTGAAAATCTTCTTAGGCCTGTAACTCTCAAGTCTGACTATCCTGCTGAAAGCCTGAATAGCTGAGAAAAACAAAACAAAATCAAACATACCATAAGTGAAAGCCGCAGTCAACCCTTTTGCGGAACAGAAACAGAAAAGATCTCTCCACAGGGAAACATCAGGATGGTTGGCCATAACGTATGTACTGCAATCATAAACAGACACACTGTTACTCATTTAAAATAATTACTCACTTAGATACAGATACCTACAGACATCACCATTAAACACAGTCACATGCGTGCGCAAGTCAAAGGATTAGCCTGTGGTTTAAGCATGACATAGAGACTTCTGAGCTCTACATGTTCAGTCCAAAACACTGGTACTGAAGTAGGGACAACTGCATAAGAAGATGAAACCAAAGAGAAACAAGAAGGGCAAAGCCCATACGACTCACATGCTTTACACATTTTTCCTACCAAAATACATGTGACCTTGACCCAAGGTCAAGGTCATCCAAGGTCATGCAACACAAAGCTGTTAATTCAAGACATAGGAAGTACAATGGTGCTTATTGGCTCTTTGTACCATGAGATATGGTCACTTTTAGTGGTTCACTACCTTATTTTGGTCACTTTTCATAAGGGTCAAAGTGACCTTGACCTTGATCATATGTGACCAAATGTGTCTCATGATGAAAGCATAACATGTGCCCCACATAATTTTTAAGTTTGAAACAGTTATCTTCCATAGTTCAGGGTCAAGGTCACTTCAAAATATGTATACAATCCAACTTTGAAGAGCTCCTGTGACCTTGACCTTGAAGCAAGGTAAACCAAACTGGTATCAAAAGATGGGGCTTACTTTGCCCTATATATCATATATAGGTGAGGTATTGAATCTCAAAAACTTCAGAGAAAATGGGAAAAATGTGAAAAATAGCTGTTTTTTAGGCAACATTTATGGCCCCTGCGACCTTGACCTTGAAGCAAGGTCAAGATGCTATGTATGTTTTTTGGGCCCTTGTCATCATACACCATCTTGCCAAATTTGGTACTGATAGACTGAATAGTGTCCAAGAAATATCCAACGTTAAAGTTTTCCGGACGGCCGTCCGGCTCGGGTGAGTACATAGACTCACTTTTGCTTCGCATGTGAGTCAAAAAGCAAGCAAAAGCATTACTTACCTGTTCACAACAACGCATTGGTATGACCAGGTTAGCAGATAAACACAGCACTGGACCATTGTAAATGCAGGACTTGAAGTTCAATGGGTCCACTGAAAAAGAGATTGTGCACTTTGAAAAATCATAAACCTGGTATACTGGTAACCTTCGTGATAACAATGATAACAATCCTCTCCCTGCATGAATTCAGTTAAATTGAGTTTAACTTTAAATAATACTTGTCCTAACTAACATTTCTGATATGGAGTTTATCAATCACAGTCATTTTGAGTCAGAACTTCAACCCTGAAAATTACTGACTACAAAGACATTCATTGATTCAAATTTCAGCAAAATATATCATATTTTGGCTTGTATGTCATGTAACTCTGAAAAGTGAAAGCATAAATTACTGAAGTTTCATTCACACACACACACACATACACACACTCACACACACACATACACACACACACACACACACACACACCCACAGTGACACATACACAGAAACACACACAAAAACATTCATCATCAAAGGAAGCCTTAATCATACCTTTGCAGAACAGAAACAGCCAAGATCAATTCCCAATAGGAAACATGGTCCGAATGGTCAGCCGCTGTGTACTGGAAACATAAGTGGCCACACTGTTACTTATTTTAATGTAACTCAGAATTACTCAGATAATTCCACAACTTACTAACATCACATAAAACACGCACACACACACAAGCCACATTATGAGTCTGTATGGTTAAAGCATGGAATAGATTATAGAGGCAACAAAAAACCTAAGTACACATATACCTATATATATAAGCTATTCACAAAAAGTTAAGGATCACTTGCACACAAATTCATAACTTTCCAAATAAGAAAGCCAATGCGTTGGTATTTGGCAAACGTTTAATTCAATGCTTTAGCAATAACGATACAACATTTCCTTCAATTTCGAGCAATCGTTTGGTCTGTACATTTTATCAAAGTGTGTACGTATCGAAATTTAATTTCACAAAGTCGTTGAAATCACAAGACATGGCATTCAGATGCTCTCAAAAGTTCAGTAATGCGTGTAACCGCCCTGGCTGTTCTGGCACTCGACGCAGCGAGTCCTCATAGAGTTGACCAGGGTGGTGAAGATCCTCTGTGGAAGCGCCTGCCACTCAGCCTGCAGCTCCTGGTAGAGGTGCTGAACATCCCTGGGGGTGGGGGGGGGGGGGGGTGGTTGCTCCTCACTTTGCGATCCAACTCATCCCAGAGGTTCTCAATCGGGTTGAGATCAGGACTGCATGCTGGCCACTCCATTCTGTTGACTCCAGACTGCTGCAGGAAGTCGTTGACCACCCTTGCCCTGTGGGGGCGAGCGTTGTCATCCTGGTAGACAGCCTGCGGTCCCATCTGCTGCGGTGTAGGCACAGCCAGCTGTCGAAGGATCTCATCCCGGTATCGGAGGCCAGTGAGGTTACCCTGTACATGAAACAAGGGTGTTCTGTGGTGAAGGCTGAAGGCCCCCTAGACCATTACAGAACCTCCACCAAAGGCCACCTTTTCTTGGACAGTGGCTTCAATGCAGCGTTCCCCTTGGCGCCTCCAGACCCTCAGTTGGTCGTCGTTGTGGTTCAGGGTGAAGCGTGATTCATCACTGAACAGGACCTGGGACCATTGCTGACGTGTCCACCTCACGTGACGTCTGCAGAAGGCGCGGCGTGCTGCCCTATGGGCTGGAGTTAAGCGTGGCCGTACAGCTGGGCGACGAGAACGGAGGCTAAACTCATGAAGGCGATTCCGTATGGTCTGCTGGCTGATGTTGGTGTTAGTAGCCACCCTCAGCTGCCTTCGAATAATGCTGGAAGAGGCTGTTCTTGTTTGCAAGGCTAGTCGTTCAATGAGACGATCTTCACGTGGAGTTGTCTTCTTTGGTCGCCCAGGTCTGCGTCTTTCCTGGACCCTCCCAGTGGCTGAGAAACGTTGAACCAGTCTGACAATGACCGAGATGGACACTTGAAGTCGCCTGGCCACTTCTCGCTTGGGGACACCATCTTGGAACCATGCAACAGCTCGTCCCCTCTCAAACTCGTTCAATTTTCGTCGGGGAGGCATTGTCAGAAAATGCCTAATACTGGTGGTATGTCTTCTCAAAAAGCCAAGCAAGTGACAGCATCTCACACATAAACAGCAGTGCTTGCACGTGCATAATGGTTTTTCCATGTGGCTTGTGCAATGTGTTCGGGCTGAACGGTCCAAAACAAGGTCCTTTTTCGCAAGTTTCCGCTTTTTCTTTTGCTACCAAACTCAGTAGTACAGAATCCCGTGCAATTTTCCCACTAACACAACATCGCCCACTTACCGCTGAACAAGAATTCATAACAATTTGGTTTGACTGAGAAATAAAGAACAGTAGCGAACTGATTTTATTGACCACCTGTTTTCTCATAGTGATCCTTAACTTTTTGTGAGTAGTGTATATGTATATCTATATCTATATATAATATGCCGTTCTTCAGAAGTGTTCAAATTAGAACATAAAGCCCCCAAAACCATCAGATACACACATTTTTACACAAAAAAGTAACAGAAAGCCAGAGTGATCTTTGAAATTTAAACTGCACACACAGCACAAAACACATACACTGTGTACATGAATAATAAAGAGGCAACTGACCTTTTCCAATTCAAGACAGCTGTGAGTGTGATGTTTCCATTGTGGGTGTCTCATCTCAAGGTGTGACATGTTACAACAGGATCCAGCTGGTATGCATCTGTAATAATTCAAATATCCTGCATACATCAGTACGCACTGTGCAACACAAACACATTTTATTTAAAACTCTAAGCATCGCTGTTTAAATTATAATTTGAGTCTTATGAGACAGTAAAACACACACCACTAACTATATGCAGTGGAAAAAACCCACAAAAAATACCATTGAACTTGAAGCTCGATCAGTAAATGAAATGATTTCTTTTTTGCCTGTGCGCTGAATTCCAAAGAATTTGAACTTGAGTGTAAAGTTAAAAATAACATACTACTAGACCTATACTATTTTTCATTCTTGCTCTACTTCACATCAGTGAGCAAACTACTTTGATCGACCAGTTTGGGTCACAAATAAGCAAACACACATATATGGCATTTCCAATACCCGGAAAAATAATATCTACTCGATTCTTAACTCGACTAGAACAGCAAAATACAATGCGCCCCATTCAATGCACATATTAACACTCAACTTAGAAGTTCAACTTCAACTTGTTCAAGGATAAAAAAAACCAAATAAAACAAGAAATGTAGGTTGTTGGAAAGCTTGTTATTGACAAAACAATACATTCCACTCTCCAGTCACAGATATTTCGACCCAGCTGTCTTTTCAGTGCACAGATAAACCAATATTAATTCAACAGTAAAAGACTGACCCTTTCATTGTTTCAATTCGCATCACCAAACACTGACAGACTGAGACTGATCGAAGGTCAACTTCACGAAACAATTAGATCTAACTTGGCTGAAAACGGCGCCTCTGCACTTACCAAACCTTGATACGCGGTGCAGTGAACAGAATGCTTCGATACTATGCCTGCAAATACTTTCTTAAATAATGAAAACGTCAAAAATAGTGAAGAAACTTACCTGTCAAGCATTCCTGTCGTCAGCTGATTTTTGTTGACCGTTTCAGTATCGGGCTTGCAAAGGAACGAAAACAGAGTTGTTTCCCCTCGTAATAGCAGACGACATTGTCACTGCAATGCTGCTTTTACACTGATTCTGTTACTGAAACGCAGTTTTGACCTTTGTAAGTGTTCTCTCACACTGTATGCTACCTTTTAAATGCAGACCTACAGATTGTGAATTCTAGAGTCATCTACAAGCAAAACCAGTCGTGAGATAGGATTTCGAAAAACCGGAAGTGAAGATGTCGGAGCAAAATGTTTCGAAAAGAAATTAGCGCTGATAAAATATAAACATGAGTTTGAGTTTTCTGTGGGATCATCATCGATTTTCTTTCATTTTTCTAACTGAGAATTTGGCTTTTCTTTAATTTAAAAAGATTCAGAGGGACTGTGAGCTAAAAGATTGCACAGGCTAGGGCATCGTCGCCAACAGTAATGACGTCAAATCTTGGACCTAATATGGAGGTCCAAGGTCAAATGCAATAGAGCTCGTAAGGAACGCGTCACACAATGACGAGAAATATAGCGTCATAAAAAGCATGCGTATCGCATGCGAGACGAGTTACAAAATCGTATGCGTATCGCATGCGTTTTCACGCATGAAAGCATGTCGCATTCACGTATGCGATACGCACTCGACTCGAGTGCAGAAATCCGTGTTCGATTTTGTGCATGCGTGACGCGCTCGATTCGAGTGCAGAAATTCGTGCCGAGTGTTTTACGCATGCGATCCGAGGGTGCAATGTTTGCTGGGGAACTTGATGAAGATCACTTGATGATGATGATAATTAGTAGACGAACTCCTTTTGCTCCTCGCTGGTGGATCACACTGGTGGCGTAGCTTGATTAGTTCACCCTTATCCCAGCGGATTCTAGACGCTCGAACAACGGTATCCTAGGATCAAGGTTAATTTTGACTTCTTGCCCTATCTTCATGTCGGGCGGTTCGCAGACAAACCAAGCATGGTTACTGAATAAAATACTATATGCCGAACTAACTTGCAGCATGTACGTTTATGATTAACTTCATTAAACATTCTAAAACAAATATATGCGATATAGATGTGAGTGTATAATAGCTGTTCCTTGATGGACGCTCGATATTACAACGACACCTTACCTCTTGATGCTCCTTTCCGGACACTACTATACGAGTCTGTGCGGCTGCGGATTACATCTCAGGCCTTGGGATGGCAGCTTGGGTGCCGGCGGCTTTCATCGTTGGTTACAACAGGATTCTTGTTCCGACTTGCTTTACGGCTCACGCAAATCTTCTTTCCATTTGTGGCCCTATCCTGTGTCTCGTTTCCCACTTATAGCCTCTCAGAACCCGGCAAATAGAGCGACCGTAATGGTTCTAGATCTGTTCCATTAGCGGTTCCGTTGCCTTCTCTCCAATAACTGTTTGCATCCCACAATGCAACTCCATGAGTT
>NC_090260.1:28101290-28183790 GCF_037325665.1 Littorina saxatilis | reverse complement strand
GAAACATATTAATATTGGAATGGGAAACATACAACTTTAAATCCACTTTCATGTACGGACATTCAGGGGCGGATCACATCATTTTCAAGGGGGGGTTTCCAAATTCCTTTTAGGGACAATTCCACGACAGGCGACAGGTGGAATGCTCCCCCCCCCCCCCCCCCCGCTGCCCCCCCCCCCGAAAAATGTTGATAAAAACAAAGAAAATGGAGCAATCTGGTGCAATCTGAACAATGAAGCTTCCACAAAAACACCTCCCAAAAACTACATTTAAGAAGACAAATTTGGAGTAAAATAAAGACAATTGTCCGGTCTGGTGCAACCTGAGCAAGTAAATTACCCAACTACTTTCCAAAACCATCACTGAGAAGACAAAGGCCGGCTCCTAGGGGAGTCCGGGGGCATGCTCCCCCGGAATTTTTTTGATAAAAATCAAGGAAAATGGAGCAACCTGGTGCAATCTAAGCCATCAGTTTTTCTTTGTTTTCAAATTTTATTTTCTCATTCTTTTTTCTAAGGCTAGGGGGGTTCCGGAAACCCCGGAAACACCCCCCCCCCCCCCCCCCTGGATCCCCCCCCCCCCCCCTGGACATCTCCGATGAAAGGATAGTAGTATATGTCGTCCATTGCTCAATAAACTTCATTTAGGGTTAGTACCAAAAACAAGTCGCGTGAGGCGAAATTACTACATTTAGTCAAGCTGTGGAACTCACAGAATGAAACTGAACGCACTGCATTTTTTCACAATGACCGTAGTCCGCCGCTAGTGCAAAAGGCAGTGAAAGTGACGAGCCTGTATTTAGCGCGGTAGCGGTTGCGCTGTGCTGCATAGCGCGCTTTGCTGTACCTCTCTTCGTTTTAACTTTCTTGATTCCCCCTCTATGTTAACACATTTAGTCAAAACTTCACTAAATGTAAAAAGGTAGTAAGTGCCGGGAACGTAAGAACTTCTGCGGGAAAAGGACCCAATATTTAGGACGGTGGTGCACCCACACACACACACACACACACTGACACACACTGACACGCGCGCACGCACGCACGCACGCACACACACACTAACTGTGACACACACACACACACACACACACACACTGACACACACACACACACACACACACTCAGATCGACTCACTCTATCTCTGTGATAGGCGTCAACGGCAGGTCTTTCAATGGAGAAAAAAATTACACCCCCCCTCTGTGTCTCACTCTATATGGCTCTGTAATATTTAAACAGTCGAATACATTAAGACAGCAGTCAAACTCTGTTGAAAGAAACAAAAAAACTCACACAAAAATCCGAGCAGCGCAATGCCGACTAGAAGCAGTTTTGTCGCCATTTTTGAAGAATGGATTGAAAGGTACGTATAGTTGGGTATTGTTGATCTGTTGTACAGTACTGACAGTGAGGATGTCATATGTACAGTAGCTGTACACGTACGTGCTTATCAGAGTGGTCACTGTACTTCTTATCTTTTCTTTTTCTCAGTCAGTTGTATTCACAGCTGTGTCTCAGGTCATGACCCGAAGTTTTCAGATGGTACAGTAATATGAAAAATTGTTACGCTGGTTTATTAGCCAGCACTGAGGAAACGTAAAATCGAACTAACATTAAAAACTGGACATAGCGACCATTGAGGAAAAAACGTTCGGGTAAATGTCAGTAAAATAATTCGAAAGATTCGCACACAGGCGCGCAGGCACGAAGGCACACACACACTGACATACACATACACACTCACACACATATACACTCACTCACACACACACGCACACACACACACACACATACACACATACACACACACTAACACACATACACTCGTACACATATACACACTAACACACACACACACACACACACACACACACACTAACATACACACACAAACACTAACACACACACTCACACATATAGGGCCTACACACTAACACACCCAAACACACACATACACACTAACACACACACACACATAGTTTGCACGGATTCAGTTTTAAGTGATCTTTCACTTTAATAGTTTCAACAATAGATTTGTAACAGTAACATCTCAAGTTTGTATTTCCGATAACATCAAACAGTCAAACCAGTTGAAACAAGAAATTCCTCCGAGGTAGGAAAAACACCCCCGAAGTCAGAAGTCAAAAGTCAAAAGTCAAAAGTCAAAAGTCAGAAGTCAGAAGAGAGAAAGTCAGAAATCAGAAGAAGTCAGAAGTCAGAAGTCAGAAGTCAGAAGAGAGAAAGTCAGAAGTCAGAAGTCAGAAGTCAGAAGAGAGAAAGTCAGAAATCAGAAGAAGTCAGAAGTCAGAAGAGAGAAAGTCAGAAGTCAGACGTCAGAAGTCAGAAGAGAGAAAGTCAGAAGTCAGAAGAGAGAAAGTCAAAAGTCAGAAGTCAAAAGTCAAAAGTCAAAACTCAAAAGTCAGAAGTCAGAAGAGAGAAAGTCAGAAGTCAGAAGTCAGAAGAGAGAAAGTCAGAAGTCAGAAGTCAGAAGTCAGAAGTCAGAAGAGAGAAAGTCAGAAGTCAAAAGTCAAAAGTCAAAAGTCAGAAGTCAGAATGTAAACACAGGGTCCATTGCGAAAGGGTACGTCGAGGTAGAAAAAACACCCCCGTTGGTCAAAGGGAAATAACCATTCTCACTGCCACCAACTGAGAAGGTTATTTCCCTTTGACCATTAATATGTCACTCTTAATCTTAATCCACCAATAACTCCCTAACCGTGTGTTTGACTGGTCCCAATTTTTGTAAGGACCGTCTCAGGAATGTATAGAACCTGTTCACCAAGTTTGGTGACGATCGGTCCGTTCATTCTTGAGATCTATATGCGAACACAAACACACAAACACACAAACAAACAAACACATCCAGTGAAACCTATACACACCCCCATACCGGGGGTGTAACAATGAGAGGTTCTGACTAAAGAGACAAACAGCACTAAGGTGTTAGCACAACTTGCATTAATATCTTTAACATTTACAACAAGGGCACACATTATATAATACCTGGAAACAAAGAGATGTACAAGTACATGTATAACATACATGTACATGTATTTGACTTAAGAAAAAAAGAGGTTCATACAGTTAGACCCCCCCCCTCCCCCAACTAAATAAATCGGAATACATAAATAAATAAACAAATAAATAAATGAATACATACATAAATAAATAAACAAATAAATAAGAAATGAAAAATACAAAGGGTTTGAAAAGAAGGGAGTCTGAAAATGGGGGTAAATTTACAGACATTATCAACATACTTAACATCTGAAAAGGGATGCTGGGAAATCTTAAAATTGGGGAATTGGTGGTGTGGGGAGGGGTGGGGAGGGGGGAGGGGGGGCAAAAGGAGAGATCTGTATGACTATACTTTTGTAGTGGAAAAGGTCTAAAAGTTTAGCGAAGAAGAAGAAACTGAAGAGGGCAAAGCAGGAGAAGTCAACACACAACTGTAGGGAAACGCCTTATAATCTACTTGCACAATGGAACCTTTCTTAAGACCCCCGAAAATCTGACAAAGTTGATTGAGTCTTAACAAGAAGGCAGTTTTGAAATGGGGGTAATAAATTTACAGTCACGATGAACAGAACATCTAAAAACGTAAAGCCTTAAAAGGGAGGGGGAGGAGACTGGGGGGGGGGGGGGGGGTTAAATTCTGGGTGAGATGGGGTCTTAAAAGGGAGGGGGGGGGAGAGTGTATGTGTGTGTGTGTGTGGGGGGGGGGGGGGGGGGCTTAAATTGTGGGTGAGATGAGGTCTTTCTTTCTTTCTTTCTTTATTTGGTGTTTAACGTCGTTTTCAACCACGAAGGTTTTATCGCGACGGGGAAAGGGGGGGAGATGGGATAGAGCCACTTGTCAATTGTTTCTTGTTCACAAAAGCACTAATCAAAAATTTGCTCCAGGGGCTTGCAACGTAGTACAATATATGACCAAGTTTGGTGACGATCGGTCCGTTCATTCTTGAGATCTATATGCGAACACAAACACACAAACAAACATACAAACACACAAACAAACACATCGAGTGAAACCTATACACACCCCTATACCGGGGGTGTAAACAAACACATCGAGCGAAACCTATACACACCCCTATACCGGGGGTGTAACAATGTTGGTTAAGGGTGTAACATGACCAAAAAAGGTCAGCTTTTAAAACATATTTTTTGTTTAAAGATGTGGTCGAGTTTAAAGGTTACTTCCCTTAGCCTTAGGTTCGCAAAATGTGCCAAACGTTGATTTTTTTTGTTAGAATAGAAAAAAAGTTTTAGGGTCACAGGAAAAAATTGGGTGGGTTGGGTTACCCTCAACCAACACAATCATATTCTTGTTTGGCCTTAAGGAAAACATGGTACATTGTACAACGGTACCAGCTTCGAGAGGACACCTCAAATAAAGGACACATGTTGCCCCCCTTACTATCTTTTATCATAGTATACCTGTCGTGACAGGCCACCTGCACTGTAGGGACATTTTTGGCTTGTTCCAAGGGTGTTTCTTTCTTTCTTTTTTTCTTTATTTGGTGTTTAACGTCGTTTTCAACCGTTCAAGGTTATATCGCGACGGAGGGAAGGGGGGTGATGGGATAGAGCCACTGGTCAATTGTTTCTTGTTCACAAAAGCACTAATCAAAAATGTGACCCTCCACCACGGAATGAGTCGCATGTCACCTTTGCATGATGTTCATATTTTTGCATTTTCCTAAAGAGTTTTTTATGCTCTATCCAGTGGTGAAAACCGTTTTAGAAAAGAGCGAAAACTGTTTGAGTTATAAGCCTGTGACTAAGGTGACCCTCACACTGTTACCAGACACTCCCCGGACTTATATTAAGCCTAGTGCAGAACCGCGCGAGGTGACATGCGACTCATTTCGTGGTGGAGGGTCACAAATTTGCTCCAGGGTGTCCTTTCAACACAGGTACCACTGTACACAAAGGTTTTCTTCATATACATTTACCCTGTACTTTGCAATATTCTCTTTTTAGCCAACATAGGTTGAAGGGCCGTTAAAAAACAAGAACCAAACAACTATCCATTTCTTTCATTTTTAAACAGAGACTGCACGTGCAAGACTTAAAACTATGAAATGGGACTCACTCAAAATTGACACATGTTTTAATTCAACCCAAGCACACACATTCAAACTGTACAAATATATACACAGGGATGTCGTTAGGCGTCGGACATCGGACATGGACCGATTACAAGGCTCACATGTCCGATTCACATAGCCGCATGGCGGTCAGATGTCCTATCGTTTTCAACTGAGCGCGGGACAGGCTGAATTTCTTTAACCCAGTGTGGGACTTTCAGTGGGCCATGGGGCGACAACCCCCAACCCAGCGCGTCCCCGGGTGTCTGATAGGGGAACGGACTTCAGATATGAAGACCAGCCGCTTGCGGCCGCGGACCAAACTGGCGGTGTTTCCTACCAGGGTGGAGTGGGGAAGCAGGCGGCACTGCTACTCTCTTCGAAATGCTCCATCGCCCTTCGACGGGACTCATCTAATGCGACTATGGGCGCATTAAAACCCTAGCTCCGGGTGGGATCCCGGCAAATCCTCCCCCCTGTGCTCTCAGGGTAGGACGTACAGGCCATGAGCTAAGGGTGAGGCAACCCCGACAGAAACCTCGAGTGCTGAAGACGGAGGTACTGGGCTGCACGGCGCACTCTAATAAACCATGGTACCACGCATCAACGCCAACCATAAAATGGCGAACGCAAGAAGAAGAAGAAGTGAGTGCGGTCATGGTCCGATAAGAACTCCATTCCTTCGGACAGCGCGATATTTGATAATATTCTTTTCGTGATAGTGCTGAAGTTTTTGGTTGTTTTTTTAGTTTGTTTGTTTCTCTTTAGTGTGTGTCCTGCACACAATGTTGGAGCATGTACTGATATGTGTGTTTGCACATGATAATTTTGTGTTTTACGCACAATTATAATGTCCTTTTAAAATGTCTGAAAGCAGTCAAATGTCCTATTAATGCCGAAGAGCTAAGGACATTTGTCCTATTGGTATGAATTTGTGGCAACATCCCGGTATACATATCATTCTAGAAGAGGGGGTTTCTCTCAAAAAAAGGAACACTCATCAACCCTGGGAACAATCTTTTATGGACAAAAAAACAGTACTTTAGAGTGAACCACACAACTAGGATGGGTGGGACTGTGAAAACTCGCGAAGTATCTTCAAGAAGACATACTACTATATGTAAGGCACAAAACAAAATTGTCTGTTTACGGTAACATAGGCCAAAAAAATAGGGTCTGTGGGTGGTTTTTTTGGGGGGGGTTTTCCCCAAAAAAACCATATTTTAAAGTTATTTTGCCAAAAAACAAAGACTTTTTTTTAATAATTTTTTTTCCTTCCCCAAATGCCAAAAAACCCAAATAAACCGTCTAGGGTCGCGCGAAAAAATAGGGTCGGTCGGGATACCGTAAACAGACTATTTTTTGTGTGTGGCCTAAACCAAACCCATGAACTGCTTTTTGTTTTCCATTGTGTTTATTTGCTTGTTAGTCCTGAAGAAGCTTCTATAAGCGAAAATTTGATTTAGTATTAGTAGTGTGCAGTGTCAGTGTCCTTGTATTGGAAAGTACAGACATCTTTTGTTTTTTTAACTCTCACCCATTGTCACTTTGTTGATTAGAAACTAATGAACAGTTAGTATGCATGTACTACAAGTTAATTATTTACCATCCTGACGAAGGCAGCGACAAGCTGTCGAAATATAGATTAAGAATCTACCACACCTGTTGTATTCTCTTTTTGTTTTTATGTATAGTCAAGTGTGTGTGTGTGTGTGTGTGTGTGTGTGTGTGTGCGCGCACACAGGCAAGTGTGTTTGTTAACATCCTCCAGTGCAGAAAAAGTGCTTTATACTGTTTCCTGAGTTATGCGTTGTACTCCTTTGCAAAGGTGTCTGTCCTCCGTTTTAGAGTGTATGTATGTAGCTAAGTTCTTCACTTGGATTGGAACAATACTTCCCAAAAATCATTTCTCACCTATCATGTTCAAACATATAAAGCAATGATAGCTACTGTTATTTTGTCAGAGAGAGAGAGAGAGAGCGAGAGAGAGAGAGAGAGAGAGAGAGAGAGAGAGAGAGAGAGAGAGGAGAGAGAGAGAGAGAGAGGGAGAGAGAGAGAGAGAGAGAGAGATCGAGAGAGAGAGAGAGGGAGAGAGAGAGAGAGAGAGAGAGAGAGAGAGAGAGAGAGAGAGAGAGAGAGAGAGAGAAAGAGAGAGAGAGTGTGTGTGTAAGTGATAAAGAGAAAGATGCTTAATTTCCTGAGGGATGGTTTATTTTGTCCGACAGCCTTTTTTCAGAACACAGGAGGATAGGGTGGGGGAAAAGCGATTTTCACAGAGAGAAAGAGAGAAAGCCCTCTGTTAGAAGTGATAACAAATGCTTTACCCTAAAGTAAACTTTACTTTGACTAGAAACAAACAAGCACACAAACATAGACAAACTCACACATTCAAACCGACAAGTGTTCACACACACACACACACACACACACACACACACACACACACACAAAAACCCATTCATTCCATGGGGTCACAGTGTTTTGAAACAAACATTATTTCACTTTTTCGAGTGCAAACAAAACGGAATCTACAAACAGCTATAGTGAGAACCCTTTTTAATACCCCCCGCCCCCCTTTCCCTCTCTCCCTCCCCTTCTCTTCTTCAAGTGCAAAAAAAAAAAAAAAAAAAAAAAAAAAAAAAGTGGAATTTAGATACACAGCAAATACTGTTATGCATCCGGTACCCTGCTTTAGAATTTGACAAGATCATTTTCACATCACTCAACATATTTTGAACAAAAATGTATCACCTGTACTGTACATTGCAACTTATATATATATATATGACTGTCTTTTGACTAGACCAGTGCATCACCTGTATATATATATATATAATAGGAATCATTGGGACTATGCACAAAATCAGTGATGCGTAAATAAAGAGAAGCACCTGTCTTTTTCGAATAATAAATAAATATTCTGGGCACAAAACGAAACCTCTTTTAAATTGCAAAAAAATGTGATTAAAAATCAATCAAAGGCGCATACATATCTAAAAGCAAAACGGCAAAACCAAGGACATGTATGGCATCGACACAGCTGAAAAAAAGCAAACAAAAGATAGCTACAGTGGAACACTCTGATCCACATCCGTTGCTCTTGCAAGTGTAACCAGAGGGGCAGGTAACTTTGTTGAAATCCCCACATAGAGCCAGACAACTTCCTCTGCGCTGAGGCCGTCCTGAGCTTAGGCCTTCAAGGAAGAGACATCGCGAGCAACAGTGGAGTCTACATTATAAGGACCTTACTTTTAGACCCCCCTTTTCAGATTTTGTTTGTTTGTTTGTTTGTTTGTTTGTTTGCTTAACGCCCAGCCGACCACCAAGGGCCGTATCAGGGCGGTGCTGCTTTGACATATATATAACGTGCGCCACACACAAGACAGAAGTCGCAGCACAGGCTTCATGTCTCACCCAGTCACATTATTCTGACACCGGACCAACCAGTCCCAGCACTTACCCCATAATGCCAGACGCCAGGCGGAGCAGCCACTAGATCGCCAATGTTAAAGTCTTAGGTATGACCCGGCCGGGGTTCGAACCCACGACCTCCCGATCACGGGGCGGACGCCTTACCACTAGGCCAACCGTGCCGGTTCTCCTTTCAAGACCTTCAAAAATCTGAGAAAATCAGGTCATGAAAAGGAGGGAGTGTTAAAACCGAGGTAAATGTACACAGGTTGTGAACTAAAAATCTGAAAAAGAAGGGCCTTAAAAGGGAGAAAGTCTTAAATTGGGGGGGGGGGGGGGGGGGAGGGGAGAGGGGGGGGGGGGGGGGCGGAGGGTCTTAAAAGGGGGGTTCCACAGTAGCATGGCAAGGCAAAGATTCTCAGATGTGGACTTCGTTCCACAGCAAAAACTTCAAACAAATCTTTTATCTTTCTTTCTCTTTATTTGGTGTTTAACGTCATTTTCAACCGTTCAAGGTTATATCACGACGGGGAAAGGGGGGGGGGGGGGGGGGGGGGAGATGGAATAGAGCCACTTGTTAATTGTTTCTTGTTCACAAAAGCACTAATCAAAAAATTGCTCCAGGGGCTTGCAACGTAGTACAATATATGACCTTTCTGGGAGAATGCAAGTTTCCAGTACAAAGGACTTAACATTTCTTACATACTGCTTGACTAAAATCTTTGCAAACTTCAAACAAATGGAACCAAATGGAACCTAATACATTTCACATGGATAAATAAAGACAGCGACAAGAACGGTTTCCCGAAATGATGGGCATCAACATTTTCATTGCTGTGGTCAAAACAGCATAGGCCCCATCCCTCCATCAAATAGTGACGGTGCATGAGATAAAAAAAAAAAGCATGGCAAGGCAAAGACTCTCAGATGTGGACTTCGTTCCACAGCAAAAACTTCAAACAAATGGAACCTAATACATTTCACATGGATAAATAAAGACAGCGACAAGAACGGTTTCCGGAAACGATGGGCATCAACACCTTAATTGCTGTGGTCAAAACAGCCTCCAAAGATGTGTACTTCGTTCCACAGCAAAAACTTCAAACAAATGGAACCTAATACATTTCACATGGATAAATAAAGACAGCGACAAGAACGGTTTCCGGAAACGATGGGCATCAACACCTTAATTGCTGTGGTCAAAACAGCCTCCAAAGATCCGTCCTAACAGATCTCTCACTTCATAGGCCCCATCCCTCCATCAAATAGTGACGGTGCATGAGATAAAAACAAACAAACAAGGGACGTAAGTTATTGGAATATATTGAGTTAGTTAGTTAACTGTTGCTTAATGGGTCCAGCGGACCATTTAGGCCAAATCAGGACCCCACAAGTTTAACATTGCACAACTTTAAATTAAACCAATTTTAAAAAACAAATATTTTGAGTAAATGAGTTTTTAACTTAACCCTTACACTGGTGCAATTCTGTAACACATGTTACATAGCCACTGGTGAATTAACAGAGAAAAACAAGAAGAGCAAACGCTCGATCGAGTCACTTTCGCAGTTCTGAATATTATATGAGGCATCAGATGGACAGGAAGAAATTGCTATTCACAACACAATGAGTCACGTTCACATAAAATTTGAGCCCGGTCACTTTTATAGTTTCCGAGAAAAGCCCAACGTTAAGTTGTGTGTTGCCGAACAGAAAAGGCTAGTTATCTCCCTTGTTTTTCTGATAACGTTCGTAAAAGGCTACAGATGTAAATACTTTGATGTAAAGAATAATCCTACAAAGTTTCAATCACATCCGATGAACTTTGTCAAAGATATAAAATGTCTAATTTTTCCTTTGACGCTGACCTGTGACCTTGAAAAAGGTCAAAGGTCAACGAAACCATCGTTAAAGTGTAGAGGTCATTGGAGGTCACGACTAAACAAAATATGAGCCCGATCGCTTTGATAGTTTCCGAGAAAAGTCCAACGTTAAGGTGGTGTCTACGGACGGCCGGCCGGCCGGCCGGACGGCCGGACAGACTAACACTGACCGATTACATAGAGTCACTTTTTCTCAAGTGACTCAAAAATAAAGAAAAACGGTCATATAGATTTTCGTATCCATGGGAGGTAATCGGAACCGACCAAACAGACTGAGCCAGTAGCGCGACATATGTCGTGACAACCAGGTGACAGTATACGTAAAGTAGCGCGACATACGTTGCGACAACCAGCCTAAGGGTTAATGTCTTTCAAAACAGGTAGCTGATAAAGGGAGGCAACTCAACCACAGGCTGTTTTTACTCAGCATTAATCGGAGGCAAATCTGCACAAAATCAATGGAAGTAAAAGGACTGACTAGTTTGGCAAGTTGACACTTCCACTGCATTCGTAGAACAAGTTTTCCACCCTTTCTAAACTGACTACGGCAACAAGGGCCAATGAATAAGTCAGGGTGTATGTTTTAAGTAATTTACAACCAGATCTACATTTGTAACGTAGTTTGAGCTCTGGCAGCAGCGCATTCAAGACTTGGGAAATTGGATTTATAACGGGAAGAAACCTGCCTGCTGAACAAGAGTTTCCATTTTTTATTTTATTTATTTTTACTGTTCATGAATTTAGTTGTTCATGCTGGGGGAGGGGGGTGGGTGGGGGAGGAAAGGAGTGGTACATAATGGATGATTAATCAATATTTCTCTACTATCTTAGTGTCTTCATAAATCACGCACACATCCTGAGCAGGTAAAACCAGAGATGTGTGCGAGTAGGGATCCTCAAAGACGCTCTACTTAGGGGGGTCCCAGGACCCAAACTTTTACACACTCAGCAGAATTTCAGACTAGAAGGTCCCACGACGAAGCGTTATTTCTCACAAAAAAATTGGTTAGATTTACAACATACATTCTCGAGGGTACAGTCATCTGACAAAAAATGTTCTTGTCTTCAAAATCCAGTCAAGTGAACTTTCTTGTTCATTCTGCATGAAAACTAGCAGATGATTACAGTCTGAAATCAGTACCAATGGCAATGGTACGCATAAAAATGCAAATTTAGTGCATCCCAGGACCCACTCTTTCCAGGTTTAATGTGTCGCAAGAAATTCTATTACATTTTTCAGGCTTCTAGACCTCGCGCCCCCTAATTGGCGTAGAGGCGCGTCCCCCGGATGGTGGATGGGGGAGCCTTCTCTACTAACTTCTGAGAGAAGGTCGCATCACTCTCGATGCCGTGAACCTAATTAGGATCTTTTTCTTGTTTCTTCTCTATTTCTGCCTCCCCAAAGTCCTTTTACTTTCCTTTTCTCACCCATAAAATTCTTCACTTTTTACCCTTGTTAAGTGGTTCTTGTATAGAATATAGTCAATGTTTGTAAAGATTTTAGTCAAGCAGTATGTAAGAAATGTTTAGCCCTTTGTACTGGAAACTTGCATTCTCCCAGTAAGGTCATATATTGTACTACGTTGCAAGCCCCTGGAGCAATTTTTTGATTAGTGCTTTTGTGAACAAGAAACACTTAACAAGTGGCTCTATCCCATCTCCCCCCTTTCCCCTATCCCATCTCCCCCCTTTCCCTCGTCGCGATATAACCTTCGTGGTTGAAAACGACGTTAAACACCAAATAAAGAAATAAAGAAAGAAAGAAAGGCTTCTAGAGCATATTGGACTCAGGGACGCACAATTTTCGGGAGGATTGATGAAGCAGAGAATGTCAGACTACAAAATGACCATAACTATCTTTCTTTCTTTGGTGTTTAACGCCGTTTTCAACCACGAAGGGTTATATCGCGACGGGAAAGGGGGGGAGATGGGATAGAGCCACTTGTTAATTGTTTCTTGTTCACAAAAGCACTAATCAAAAATTTGCTCCAGGGGCTTGCAACGTAGTACAATGTATTACCTTACTGGGAGAATGCAAGTTTCCAGTACAAAGGACTTAACATTTCTTACACACTGCTTGACTAAAATCTTTACAAAAATGGACTATATTCTATACAAGAAACACTTAACAAGGGTAAAAAGAGAAACAGAATCCGTGAGTCGCCTCTTACGAATGCTGGGAAGCATCGGGTAAATTCTTCCCCCTAACCCGCGGGGGGACCATAACTATCAGAGCTCAGTGTCCTTGCTCTTTGCCAAGCATGCACCATAACAATCTTCAGACCAAACATGCTTTCTTTTCTTTCTTTATTTATTTGGTGTTTAACGTCGTTTTCAACCGTTCAAGGTTATATCGCGACGGGGAAAGGGGGGAGATGGGATAGAGCCACTTGTTAATTGTTTCTTGTTCACAAAAGCACTAATCAAAAATGTGCTCCAGGGGCTTGCAACGTAGTACAATGTATTACCTTACTGGGAGAATGCAAGTTTCCAGTACAAAGGACTTAACATTTCTTACATACTGCTTGACTAAAATCTTTACAAAAATGGACTATATTCTATACAAGAAACACTTAACAAGGGTAAAAAGAGAAACAGAATCCGTGAGTCGCCTCTTACGAATGCTGGGAAGCATCGGGTAAATTCTTCCCCCTAACCCGCGGGGGGACCATAACTATCAGAGCTCAGTGTCCTTGCTCTTTGCCAAGCATGCACCATAACAATCTTCAGACCAAACATGCTTTCTTTTCTTTCTTTCTTTATTTGGTGTTTAACGTCGTTTTCAACCGTTCAAGGTTATATCGCGACGGGGAAAGGGGGGAGATGGGATAGAGCCACTTGTTAATTGTTTCTTGTTCACAAAAGCACTAATCAAAAAATTGCTCCAGGGGCTTGCAACGTAGTACAATGTATTACCTTACTGGGAGAATGCAAGTTTCCAGTACAAAGGACTTAACATTTCTTACATACTGCTTGACTAAAATCTTTACAAAAATGGACTATATTCTATACAAGAAACACTTAACAAGGGTAAAAAGAGAAACAGAATCCGTGAGTCGCCTCTTACGAATGCTGGGAAGCATCGGGTAAATTCTTCCCCCTAACCCGCGGGGGGACCAAACATGCTTCATTGACTATGTTAGCCACCTATACACACATACAATTCATTTTCCTCATCTGGGAATCATCACATGGTAAACCAGGTACTCATTGCATAATATCAGTGTTTCTATAGTGAGGTTGAATGAAGAAATGGAGTGAACGAACGACAGATCATTTTCCAAAAACAAAAAAACTCTACTGTACTCAGCGACAGAAAAATAAACAACAAGAAACAACAATTACGCCCATTGCCTTAATATCAATTTCAAACAGCAACATCATCACACTTAACAGTTAGATCTATGATCACAATACAAAATAGAAAGGGGGGGGGGGGGGTGTGTGTGGAAACAGGACTAGGAAGAGTTGTCTTCTCGTAAATCAAGAATGGAGATCCTCATTGGATTATGCTTTATAAGGCTGATAATAACAATAGTTAAGCTCCCAAGCAGACTAGATAGTTTTAACAATAAGTTACAGATCTGTGAAAGATGCAAAGTAGCATCGTCATTGTTTAAAAAAATGCAAATGAAACCTCAAACTTTAGCAATATACATAACCTGCCGCAGGTAACCGTTAAAAAATAGAATAGAGAGAAAGAACATTTCTCATCCTGAATTCAATCTTTTCCAGAGACAATTTAAAAAAAAAAATTAAAATCCTGGATATCAGAAATTGTTCTAGTTTTGTCTGTACTTTTTGACTGATAAAACATCAATTTACAGATTTCAGTTTCAATAATTCAATAAATAATTATGATCAGTGTTCTTGCCCTGCAGTCTTGATCATTCGCTGCCTGCTAAAGCTTCAGCCACACACGCGATTCAATCGTTGAGATTCAATCGCGTGATTCAATCTCGAGCCGATCGCACATCACATCGTAGGCCATTGACCCGTCACACGATGAACGATAGACAAAGGATTGACTAACGATTGACGAATGATAACTCCACGCGAGCGGGGTGGAAGTGACGTGTCACAGTGAACACGGCAAACGCGCTTTGCGAGAGCAGACGCTAATGTTCGAACATCGTTCTACCTTTCTGAAAAATACCTTTCAGCATTACGCCTTTGCGAGAAATAAAGTTCCCAGACAGTTGCAATTAATGGTTCCCGACCGCTGTTCACGCCTAAAACGTCTCCTTTACATCTGAGCAAGAAACTGTTCTTCCAAAAAGTTTTGAATCGACGAAGAGATGCTGTCCGCCACTATTTTACGTCATGGCGTGAAGGCCGCAACGAGGCGTTCTGATTGGCTCTGCCCCTGCGATTGACTGACGACTGGGTCGCAGGAATAGAACAAGTTCTAAAGCTCAAAGCTACGAGGGAATCGCATGAGACTGAGTCGCAGATTTGTCGTAGCTATTTTCCATGACTCAGTCGCCCGTGTGACAGGGTAAATCTCACGATTGAATCGCGTGTGTGACTGCCCTCTAAGCTAACCTTCAAAACTTACAGGTAATCGTAATAAAACTATCATTGAATAAAAAGAATCTTGAACAAATGTGACCCTCCACCACGAAATGAGTCACATGTCACCATTGCATGATTTTCATAGTTTTACATTTTCATAAAGAGTTGTTTATGCTCTATCCAGTGGTGAAAACCGTTTTAGAAAAGAGCGAAAACTGTTTGAGTTATAAGCTTGTGACTAAGTTGACCCTCACACTGTTACCAGACACTCCCCTGACTTATATTAAGCCTAGCGCAGAACCGCGCGAGGTGACATGCGACTCATTTCGTGGTGGATGGTCACAAAAGAGGCAGAGCGCTAGCGAGAGATCAATTAACCAAAGGGAAGTAAGGGCTCTATATACATACGACATGTGTAATGGAGAAGCGAGAGTTATACGGAACCATTCTCCCGGCACCTGAGAGAATAACAAGCATTGTACAGTAGTACCTGCCATATCCGGTCACCCATTAGTCATTGCAAAGGTGACCGCAAATATCAGGTGGCCGTTCATTACAGGCCCCCTCCTCCTCCAAAAAAAACCCCAAAACACGATCAAGTTTTCATGAAGAAAAGAAAGCGATCATCCACGAGCCGCCGATTCATTGTCTCTGTTAGTTTTGCTTTCGTTTATACATCTTAATTATTTGCGTGTTTAACTCGATCGTCCTGGCTAAGCTATTGTTTCGTATGTTACTATGTGTGTTGTTTGGATTATTATATATATGTATTTGAGTGTCAGATAAACAAGTGTTTCAAACTCACATCAGCTGTGATCGATCCGGAAGTGACTGCCGTAAATGCACATGTATGCGCATGTCTGTATTTACAGTTTGCGCATGCGTAAGTATTCATGTCGTCTGCTCGTGCTGTGCGTCTGTGCACACAACACACACCACAGGCGCTCGCCCGCGAAAGTGACCGTTAAATGGCCGCTCCTGTCGAGTAAGAGGGGCACCTTAGGGCAAAAATCAGTGACCGTTGACCGCGTCAGACAGGTTAACGCCCATTAAGAGTCAATTATAGAAGGAAAAATCATTAGTCATGGGAAAGCTGGCCGCTCCGGGCAGGTTCACGCCCACGAAAGGGCCGGAAATGGAAGGGACTACTGTAATTCAATCGAGTTTGCGTTTTAATGAAACAGATCCTGTGATTGGTCAGAATGCCCCAACTCATTAAAAATTACCGGTGACTAATTGTCGATAGTCACTCGCTAAAAAATCCATTAACAACCTGCTGGCGAGGCGCATTGATACAGCCTCAACTAGTCTCGGTTAGCTTTGAGGGTCATTTTACAAGTAGGAAATATGAAGGCCAACGAAATACCGAGACCATAAGGTATGCGAAGTGATGACGTCGAATACGTGACGTAAGTTGATGCATGAATTCTTCCAGACTACGTCAGTCAATTCCAAAGATCGCTTCTGTAATGAAAAGATTTGCTTTAGAGTTTGCTGTCCAGAAACCCGTCAAAAAAGAAGGGAAAATGTGTGTGAAAGAAAACAAAACAGGAGCAGAGTGATACGATAGGAATACAGAGACATTTGTTGGGACTTGACCCTTGTAGGTAGGTGGACTGAAAGTAGTGTGTGAACAGAACAGAACCAATTCTGTCTGTTTACAACCGCATGAAAGCAGGAAAGAGATCGTCGTCAGATTGAATTACAATAACATTAACACGCTTCCATTTGAAACTTCTCGGTCTTCATCGTGGATTGACGCCCTCCCAAAGTCTAATTGAAGCCCTCCGTCGCTTCGCTCCGTCGGGCTTCAATTAGCTTTTGTCGGGCGTCAATCCCCGATGAAGACCTCGAAGTTTCAAATGGAAGCATGTTAATAATGTGTAATTGAAATGAACAAGCGACTTTCATCCTCATCATTGTATACATTGACAGCGCTTACTTCCCTTTGGTTATTTGATCATTGAAGGAAAAGATAACAATAATTCTTGACACGGGTCTATGACTGCAAATCATGTTACTTAGGCCAAAAAGAAAAATATATGTCTGTTTCCGGTAACCCGACCGACCCTATTTTTAAGCGCCGACCCTAAAGGTTTTTTCGCTTTTCGCACCACAAAAAAAAAAAAATATGAAGTCAAGTATACTTTATTTAGTTTCAATACATCTAGGTCAAAAACATGTGCTAAATAATTGTAAGTAAACTAAGGAAGCGTTTAAAAAAAAAAAAAAACACACGTAAAAAGACCAAAACATAAGAAAAAGGTTAAAAAAAATTAAATAAAATAAAATTTTTTAAAAAAAGCCGACCGATCGACCCTATTTTTTTCGGCGATGTTACCGGAAACACATATTTTTCTTTTTGGCCTTATCTTATCGGCCCCCGGATCACTATGACAACAAAACATCAAACAGCACTGTCTACCATCACTACAGCAGTAGTACCTGCAATCAAATCATAAGGACACATCTTGAACCGGCTGAAAGTGTCCCTAAGGCCAAAAAGAAAAATATGTGTTTCCGGTAACCCGACCGACCCTATTTTTAAGCGCCGACCCTAAAGGTTTTTTTTTCGCTTTTCGCACAAAAAAACGGAGGTAATTGGTCGATGAGACTTCACAATCGAAGAGACTTACCTCCCGTTTCCGTCGTCATGCAAAAAAACCATGGCGGCCAATGACGCCGGGGAAAAAAAACACGTAAAAAGACGTTAACAAAACGTAAGAAAAGGGTAAAACAAAAAATTTAAAAAAATAAAATATAACAAAAAAACCGACCGACCGACTCTATTTTTTTCGGCGATGTTACCGGAAACAGACATATTTTTCTTTTTGGCCTAAAGCCTGTCCTTAACTGGGTGAAGTGGACTACGCGAAGTATATTTCGCAAAGCTGACAGTGACAGCACGAAGCTTCAGCACTAAGTTTTCGGTGTAAGACTTTGCGGAGTTGACTTCCGGCTCAGTTGAGGACCGCGTGAAATTGCAGGTAGCCTGTCATAAAAGTTCCTACTTGGGTCGCATTAATAGAAAAACGGGACAACCAAAAATGTCCTTCATCAGAACATGTCCTCTCCTCGGGGGGAGGGGCCTCACACTCACAGCATAGGTACCACTATGCCGTCTACTTAACGGCATAACATCATCGGCTTGTAGGGAAAAACACGCTGCACTTTCTGAACAAAACGCCTCACAATGAGAATGCAAACGTTGCAAGCACTGCAGTCGCACAGCCATCGGGTCAGTCAGAGAGTCCAGTCAATCGGACACACCAATATCACGTTCAAGGTCAGAAATGCTGCCCATGGAAGAAACTGATAGATTCAAGCTGGGAGAAGATGCCGTCATCCCCGACAAGACGGCAGCAACGTCGGGGCTTCCTGAGCTGCTCTTTGCATCATCCGAGCCGGTCTTCGCGTCGGGAGAGCCGGTCTCCCTTTCTGCTGAGCCATCGACACCATCAGGGGAGCTCACCCTGGCGTTGGCTGAGACATTGTCCGCATTGGAAGAACCAGTTTTCCTTTCAGGCGAGTCGGTTTTTCTTTCAGGCGAGCCGGTTTGCCTTTCAGGAGAGCCGGTCTTTGTGGGGCCCGAGCCGGTCTTTGGTTCAAAGTCACAGGAGAGGAGAAGATCCCTGAGTTTGGAGGAGGCTTTGTCAACGGAGTCGACACAGAGGCGGATGCGCTCCTTGTGCCGAGAGTTGCTGAGGTCGTAGACGAGATCACGGATTGCTTTGCACATCTGTATGCTGGCTGACACTATACTCATGGTCATACCTGCACACACACAAACGCTGGGTGAGTAAGCAAATCATTGTATGTGCTGTTCATACAAAAACTTTAGTAAGGCCAAACAAAAAAATAGGTGTGGTTACGGTAACATAGCCCCAAAAAAATAGGGTAGGAAGGTAGGCAATCACTTTTTTTTTTCTAATGTGTACAAATTAAACCTACTTGACAGGGAAATAAGTGTGCGACTCGAGCGCTGTCGCTTTCATTGCGTTTTCTGCACTCGTTTTGTTTTCGTTTTTTGACAAATGTAATGAAAAGTTATACTAGGGTCGGCCCCTAAAAATAGGGTAGGTCGGGTTACCGTAACCACACCTATTTTTTTTTAGGCCTAATCAAGGTGTTTCCTGGGTTTTTTTCAAATGATGCGATAAAAAGACAAACTTGAGTGGGAACAAGAAAGGGAATAGAATCTTCATTCTTTTATACATGTGGAAGAGGGAAGGGGTTAGGGTGGGGACCTGGTGTTTCAAAGGATGTGATGAAAAGACAAACTTTGCCATCATCTTTGGTGGGAACAACAAAGGTATGGGGTGTTGCACTTGATTCTGCTTTGCAGGGGGGAGGGGAATGACTGGGGGGGGGGGGGGGGGGGCGGGGCACCGGGGGTTTCAAATGATGCGATGAGAAGACAAATGTGGGTGGTAACAAGAAAGGGTATGGTATGGCGTTGCACTTGCACTAAGAGCGGCAAAATGGCTAAGTGTTTGTTCCAATGCTTTGCAGTTCAGAGACAGATAAATGATCTATTGTAATTCAGTTATTTTCACGTTCCTTTCCTTTTCATGTTAATTAAGAGATATAGACACAGTTCAACTCAAGTCAGACAAAGTCTTGTCTGAAAACAGGACTGTACAAGGGAGGCAAATGCTTCACAATACTCCATGATTACTTCCCTTGCCGGTCAACTCGCAAAAAAGCAGTTAAGTTGATAAAACACTGAAACATTCAACAACAACTAAAACAAAACAAATAAAACTTGCAAACAATGAAAATTGATGATCATTCCACTCATTACAAAATAAATACAACAAATGACTAGAGACAATGTTCACCCCTCTAAACTTGAGAGAAAGTATGTCATTCATCTTATTATTTGTATGCAGGAAAATACAAAGTGTGCAATCTCATGACCTCAAGTTACGTCTATGGTTTGCACTCAATTAAAAAATAAAAACAAAGCATGCAAACAATTAACTTAATAAACAAAACTATCATTTTACGTCTACAGATTACCGCTCACCCAGATTTTTCTCTCTCTACAGACTACAGTCTTCCTCTTTTTTAACACGCCTTACCTAGAACAGACTTGTGGGCTTCAGTGGCCTTGTCGGAGAGCTTGGCAGGCATGCCGACAAACTCTTCCTCCGAGGCGAAAGTAACGAGGGCACTGCTGGTCGCCACCACAGGGTCGCAGAACGCAATGATGCGCCGCAGGTGGTCGATGCTGGGACTAGACTTGAAGCGTTTGACGCTGGAGATGAGACAGCTGGTGGTGGACGTGATGCTCTTGATGCATAGCTTGAACTGATTCTGGTCGTCCACCTCGCGCGCGTTCTCGCTGGCGTAGCGACACACCTCCGTCATGGACGACAGAGCTCGCGAGATGGTCGAGCACAGGTCGACGAGAAGGTGAGTATCAAGGTCGTCCACGCACGACCGCTTCAGCCGCGAGCAGCAGAACTTGAGGTCGAGCTGAGCCTGGTGGAGCTTGTACTTGTTGACTACGCCCAGGGCAGAGGTCTGCGAGCGCTCAAAGTTGACCGCCATGAGGTAGGCGATGTGAGCGCTAAGTTCCGTCAAAGCCACCACCAGACCCCCTAACTCCTGCAGGCGAGCCGTAAACGCCTTCCACTGCACGGCGCCAGAGTGCGCCTGCGAGGCGATATCTCTCGACGCCATGAGGATGTGGTTGAGCTTGTCGATGACACGGTCGCGGTAGTGGAGGAAGGTCTCCCGCGACAGCTCCAGGTCGGTCTGGGCCGTGAAGACGGGTCTGGCCTCGCACGACAGGAGGAGGAGTTCCCCCACCGCCAGCATCTTGGAGTGGCACTCCTCGCAGAGCATGACCACCTCACGGCCATTGTGCCGACTCATCACCACCGCGGACGCTACCACCACCATCAAGGGCTCCTGCTCCCTGGCCAGTCAGTCTGAAGAAAAATATAATAAAATGAATTCTAAGAGTAAGAAACAAAGGGATGTAACTGTTCTTCATATTATGATGAAAACAAGAGTGAGTGAGAGTTTAGCTACGCGGAACCAACCTCCTTGCATCTCTAAAAGAATAACATAAACAAGCATGGAAATGAACGAATGACTTTCAATTTCATCCTCAGATAAATGATAATTTTTTTTAAAAGACGGGGAAAAAAGAACAGGAGAGTTTTTGTGCACGATGCAATCAATAACTAATGAAGAACAGTTGTTTGTTTGCTACCACTACCAGTACCACTTGAAATAACTGCACTCATCATTCTCGTTATTTTTGCATTGTATGGCTGCCTTCTGTTCCGTTCTACTGAACACACACAATGGTTGTGACTGTGAATGTCTCCAGTTTGGATACATATTGTGAACAGAAAAGAGCAAAAAAGTGTTTGACCCATCTTCACTTTGTCCTCCTGTGTATCGAAGCACAGACTTTAGCTTGACAGCTTGAACAGCAAAAAGAAAGATACCAGATGTTCACAGAAAAGAGATAGATCCATAACTAACTATAATACAAGATATGACAAAGTGAGTCCCTGACTAAGTCTTTACCACACTTTTTATTTTTTATGAATTGAATTGTGACTTCAATGAAAGGATGTGTCTCTAGCAAAAAACAACATACAAACAAACAACAACTGAGTCAAGAGAGAGAGAGGAAGAAGAAGAACAAAGTCAAACAACAAAACACACCTGATATGTCACTGTCTCAGTAAAGGAATATATTGATCATGAATATCAAACGCGTCCAACCTAAAAGTCTTACAGTTACAACTCACAGTCACACTGCGACACATTCCCCACAGTTAGTATAAATTAGTGTTCTTTGGTGAGCCTGCTAGGCCCGACCTTGTTGCTCTTACTTCCATAATGACGTCGCCAAATGAGGACGAGCCACTTATTCATATGCGGAAATGTTTCATTCGAATAAGGAAAAATTCGTAAACCCACTCACAGTCACAAACTAATTATCGGAATCAAACATGTATCGTTTCTCAACACATGAACTTGAAGTTGAAGCAGTTACCTGCATCTGCCGCTTCATTACAACTAATTTGCAGCAGTTATCCATGCACAACAATTACCATCAATTAGTCGTGACAGTAAACATGCCAGTCCGTGAGTCGTGATGACCTGAAATTGTTCTGGGGTCAAAACTACGCCTGATGGAGTCGACAACGCCCATAATCGGGTACGAAAAGCTGTGTAACCTCTCAGCTGCTGTAACTACACACACGCAACACACTTGGAGGCGTAGCACAGCGTACAAACAGAAAATCCTTCCGCAAAAATGGGCAAGACATTTTTATTCAAGAAAAATGCATTTAATTCTGTACAAGTTAATTTTATTTTTTTGGACTATCTTGATGACTTTCGGGTTCCAAAATTTATTTTAAGCGTCAAAGCCGAAGATAGCGTAACCGAACTACTTTTTATACGTCACTGACTTCCGTCTTGCCGCCAAGTGCGATAGACCCGACTGTTTGAACAAAGAGACAATCTGCTGCTTGTTTCATTATTTTGTGGCCGTTTCTAACAACCAAGCTGGCTCAAAACACGTAAGTAGGAATCATAGATTTGGTCTGCGTTATATTTTCGGTTCTGTAATGAGCGGAAGTGACTGAATATTTACGTTTTCCGTTTTAGACACATGCAACTTCCGTTTGTGTCCCGATGAACATGGCGGCACTCTCCTTCCTGTTTCCCTTTCGTTTGTTGTTGTTCACAACCTGGAGATAATCATGACATCTAGCAGTCTGGTACTTGCATATCTATGCCGAAGTTGATGTGTTGTAAAGAAATCATCAGTACTGTTGAGTTGAAGACCTTCTTCGATCAGTGTGAGTCCTAATTTGAGCTGTTGCTCCCGGAGTGAAATTGCAAGAAGGCATACATTAGCTAGGTTAGGCCATTTTTAATTTTTTTTCAAAATAGGCATATATATATATCATTGGAAAGGTATTTTAAAGACAAAGACAACGGTAGTAAATAAATTAAAATAGGTCAATTAGGTAACGAGCTACATAGATTTGAAAACGGCACCCGTCAAGTAGGGTGGGGTCAAAAGTTAGCCCTCTGCATTAATCGGTTTTAAACACTACTTGTACCCAATGACTGGGGTCAAAGTGAGCTTTTATATATACCATTAGAAAGGTCTTTTAAAGACAAATATTGTGGAAGCAATTACATTTCCATAGGTCAATTAGGTAACGAGCTACATGGATTTGAATAGAGTAACTGTTTAAGAAATGTGTGGTCAAACTTTAGCTTTCGGTACTATTCATTTTAAAACACAAAAGGCACAATAATTTTGATAAAAAAAAAGAAAATGTTCAAAGTAGGCCTACTAATGACAATACGTAAAATATCATTATGTCTACTGAGTAGCATGCTATTGCTAAACATTGATGTATTTTTCTTTTAATGCAATACCATTGAATCTAGAAATGGAGAAAATTAATTTCTTTAAAACTAAAAGTTAGAACATCACAAATTGAGAAAAAAAAATCACACTGGATAAATTGTATTGCCTGTTATTCCAAAAGAAATGTAAATCACAAGTTTACCTCTACATTAATTTTACTCAACACCAATAGTTTGAAAAGTGCAAATTCAGATTAAATCATTGTTTTCAAAATCATGCCCAGGGCATTTTTCTCTGAAACAAAATATGTCATTGTTTTAAACTTGGGGAAAAAAAATGCTTCTATGTTAAAAGCAAAGAAATAAAAAGAATTAAAAATTAATAAATATATAAATAAAAAAAGAAAGAAAACATGCAGCATGCAAATCATATTTTGTGGTGTGACATCAACATGTCACTGTCTCATTCTAAGCAGGTATAGGTACACATAAAAAGAAGGCACATACATGAGTCCAACAGTGAAGATATATACAGTGCAAAAATCCACACAAGAAAGAACACACCATAAAAACAATAATAGTAGCATTAAAGGGGCAATAATTATGTAAAACAAACTCCTTTCATTTACATCTTCTAAAAAGATCTATTTTTTTACTATGTGTACATCATGCGTATGTATTTAAGGCCAAAAAAAAAAAAATTGTCTGTTTAGGGTAACCCGACCGACCCTATCGATTTGGCGCCGACCCAAAAACTTTTTTTTGATTTCAAAAAAAAAAAAAAAAAAAAAAAGAGGTAAAAATGCTAAAAAGAGACATTTGGCGTTTCTTTCTCTCCCTTTCTCTCTGTTTTATTTATACGTTAGTTTTGAAACATGTATTCATCAAATATAAGAAGTGAATGTTCAGCCAACATAGCATTTACACAAAAAAAAAAAAAAAAAAAAAAAAAATTTACCTACCTACCGACCCTACTTTTTTTGGTCATGTTACCCTAAACAGACAATTTTTTTTTTTTGGCCTAATCCCTCTCTCGGTATCACCACACCTCGCCATTGTCTTGTCACTGCCCGAACCGCTGAATCCTGCACCTTTGCGGTAGTTTGCCCCCCTCCCCACCCAGGTTTAACTAAGTTTAAGTAGGTAATCATATTTTGGAGAGGTGTAACTGGAACGTGGATACATTGAGTGATTGACTGATTCAGGAAAAAATGATGTATGATTGAATCACTCTGACTCAACCAGAAGATCCCTTGTCACTGTGTGTGTATTCCTAGGTGCTTCACATCTGCAGATTGTGTCACTCTGCCAGTCTGTTACACTGTCACACCCAAGAACCCCCCTTTTAACCTTCGCCGGTCGTCGTGGGTCCGTGTGGACTCAGAAGGGTGTTTAATTGCAAATATCTCTTAAAGTTAAACCAGTTGGAATTTTTTAATGAGCTTTTGAGAATGCCTCAGGCACCTAAAAAGCTCTTAATCTTAGGTCCTAAAAGATCATTAAATTTCAGCGAGAAGTAATTAAAAAAACCAAAGGTCAAATTTAGACTAGACACAGAAGACATCGTGGGGTTGTGCGGACTCATGTTTCTCAAACTGAAGGAACTTACATAAAAACTAGGGAGAGAAGTCACAAACCTTCAGGTATTTGCTCTAATAATCATTTTCTATGATCTGTTTAATTTTGGAGTTAATAAGCAAGTCGCGTGGAGCGAAATTAATACATAACAATGTGGGTCCACACGGCCCCATGACGTCTACAGAAGGGTATTCACGTTTTTTCTTATTTGAGAAGCTTTAGTCCGCATGGTAATAATTAAATTAATAATTTAATTTAATTACTTCTCGCGAAAATTTAACCCTGGCGTCTACGGAAGGGGATGCACATTTTTGCTTCTTTGGAAACCATGGGTCTACGGAAGGGTATGCATATTTTTTCTTCTTTAAGAAGCATGGGTCCACACGGCCCCACAATGTCTTCCGTGTGTAGTCGATAACCTGGTCGGGCAAAGGTTAACACCTTAATAATAATAATAATATGGGAGATTTATAGAGCGCTTGACGTTCTCTAAGCGCTTTACAATGAAAAAACATACATATATACATACAAAGCAAAGCGAAAAAGCATGTGCAGCAGCATTCAGCACAGAAGTGAACAACAAAAAACACTGCATCAATACAAGCTGCAAGCATACTAACACGGGCAAAACATTCAAACATTCAAACACCTGATCAAAAATGCACCATATTGAAACAAAAATGAATCAAATTACTGTGTGAAGAAGTGTGTTTTAAGGTTTGATTTGAAGGAACAAAATGTTTGGCAGTGTCGGATTGAGTAAGGGAGAGAGTTCCACGCAACGGCTGCAGAGTGGGAGAAGGCTCTCTGACCGTGCTGTTTGCGACTAAAAGAAGATAGACGGAACATTCTAGTGTCTACAGAGGAGCGGAGGGATCGTGAGGGTGTGTAGAGTGTGAACAGGTCAGACAGGTAGGATGGGGCTGAGCCAGATATGATTTTGTAGCAGATACAGCAGCACTTGTATTGGATTCTCAGCTCTACAGGGAGCCAATGAAGTTTCTTAAGCAAGGGGGAACAGGACTGAGACCGAGGGGCTTTGCAGACAAGCCGGGCTGCAGAATTTTGAACGCGCTGCAAAGGATGGATGACAGACTGAGGACTTTCAAAATTTGAGAAAATCTGGTCTAATGAAAAGGAGGGAGTCTTAAAATTATGGTAAATTCACACAAAAAAATTGTCTTAAAAGGGGAGAAGTTTTTTATAAGGGAGATACCACGGTATTACTGTAAATGTTATCAAACTAATGAATTGTGTTTACATTCAGGATCACGGTTGCTGCATCGGCAGTGCCCAAACTGACGAGCGTTCAGGTGCTGGCGCCTTCCACAGGCATGTCGTTAGTGGACCTGGGCAAACGACTCCTGGAGGCGGCTAAGCGTGGAGAGACGGAAACAGTCCGTGCTCTCATGTCCAATGGAGCTCCCTTCACCACAGATTGGGTAAGCTACAAAGTACAATGTAACCCCCCTTTAATTAAGTTTAAGACCTGATAAAATTGGAGAAAATGAGTTCTTGAGAAGAGAGAGATTTTAAAATGGGGGTACACTTACAGCGGTTATGATTTTACAGAAAATCTTGGAAAACAGGGTCTTTAGTCTTGAGAAGTCTTCAATTGTCTTCTTCTTCTTCTGCGTTCGATCTAAAACAAAGATAATTGTACGGCCATATTATCGTGGAAGCATAGACAGCCGATTTTCTCCCCTCGCCAAGTTGGCTGCTGTCTTCCGTCTTCGGTGGTTGAGGTTCTTACTCAGGGTTGCCTCCTCCCCAAGAGTAGCTGCCTTGCTGGGCTGTCGAGTCCACTCTACCCTGGTTTGTTGTCGAAGTTTTCCTTCTCGTAGCCTTTGCCTTTCCCAAGGCGCACACAAGGCAGTGCGGGTTTTGAAATCGGAGTTGTCCTTCTCCTAGATGAGTGACCATCCAAGGTTGACGAGCCCCATCTGCCCGAAGCAGCTGGTTTTAAGGCGCCAGGGACCCAACTGCATCCCTTCTCCTGTTAGTCGAAGACAGGGCCCGCCACGTGAAGGCCAGGAGCTGGATTTGACTGTCAGAGGTGTTTGGGGACACGAAGCCATATGGAGCATTTCTTGGGAAGTAGGCGCTTATCTCTACTTCCACCCCGGCATAACAGTCCTTGGGCCCCTTCAATTGTCTTAAAACTAAAAGAGGGGTTCTATTGTAGTAGGCATAAGGTTGAGAAGTGTTGTTGTGCCATACTGTGCATAGTGTTTCACTTTCAGCTTCACTTTTGGTCTTGGAAAGGTAATGCTAATAGTCTTTGAAATGAAGATTTGAAGTGGTCTTGACAGGCATGAACTGTTGTGTTCCTTTCAGTAGGTGAGTTACTGAGTAAGATGATGTTTGGGTTGAATTCGCTCATGAATGTATGATGTGTAGCTAACTGCTATTGTCAGAATCAAATAATGACTTTGGATGACAGTCACTTAGTCTTTTTAGATACTTCTAATCGTCTGGGGTACTCAGACTACAATCATGACTTAGAACTAGATTTTCATCTTCTTACATTTATTTTATTGACTCACATGCGAAGCAAAAGTGAGTCTATGTACTCACCCGAGTCGTCCGTCCGTCCGTCCGTCCGGAAAACTTTAACGTTGGATATTTCTTGGACACTATTCAGTCTATCAGTACCAAATTTGGCAAGATGGTGTATGATGACAAGGCCCCAAAAAACATACATAGCATCTTGACCTTGCTTCAAGGTCAAGGTCGCAGGGGCCATAAATGTTGCCTAAAAAACAGCTATTTTTCACATTTTCTCTGAAGTTTTTGAGATTCAATACCTCACCTATATATGATATATAGGGCAAAGTAAGCCCCATCTTTTGATACCAGTTTGGTTTACCTTGCTTCAAGGTCAAGGTCACAGGAGCTCTTCAAAGTTGGATTGTATACATATTTTGAAGTGACCTTGACCCTGAACTATGGAAGATAACTGTTTCAAACTTAAAAATTATGTGGGGCACATGTTATGCTTTCATCATGAGACACATTTGGTCACATATGATCAAGGTCAAGGTCACTTTGACCCTTATGAAATGTGACCAAAATAAGGTAGTGAACCACTAAAAGTGACCATATCTCATGGTAGAAAGAGCCAATAAGCACCATTGTACTTCCTATGTTTTGAATTAACAGCTTTGTGTTGCATGACCTTGGATGACCTTGACCTTGGGTCAAGGTCACATGTATTTTGGTAGGAAAAATGTGTAAAGCATGTGAGTCGTATGGGCTTTGCCCTTCTTGTTCATTTTATTTTGAAGAACAGAGATCTTGAAACACTTTGCATACATGTGGGAATACACTGTGCAGTTCATATAACACTAACAGTGAGATTACAAAAGAAAAGGCGTAATTTGATGTCATTCTCCCGTGAAAATGTCCTATTTGAATTTTAATGGATGGGCACAGTGGCCTAGTAGATAAGATATCAGCCTCTTAACCGGAAGTCGTGAGTTCAAATCGTGGCCGCCTGGTTGGTAAATGGGTGGAGATTTTTCCAATCTCCCAGGTCAACATGTGTACAGCCCTAGTTATCTACTAGTGCCTTATCCCCCCAAGACCAAGTGCACATTGAAAAGATCCCGTAATCCATGCCAAGTTCGATGGGTTAACAAAACACAAAAATACCCAGCATGCTTCCCCCTGAAAACGACGTATGGCAGGTAAAAATGGTCATACATGTACAAATTATGAGAACGTGGGAGTTTCAGCCCATGAACGAAGAAAAAGGAGAGTCTCAATGTTAATCTAATGCGGACATGGGAACCCATACGATTTCACCGTATTTTGTACGCGTGATTGTCTGGGATACGATCAGTACGGTCAGTTGAAGAAAAGTACGACCAGAAAAATTCCTCGACTACTTTTCTTCACAAGCGCATCCTGAAGCCGAACCAGTATTTATACACATGATCTCAGTTTTTGTCTGTAAACATTGACAGAAGCATTTGTTTTAAATGTATTGGTAAACTCAATTAACGGTGCGACGAATGCATTTTGAAGCACGGATGTTCAAATACTGTGTGGAGTACGCTCATTTTTCTGAATACTCCAACAGGGATGTTGCTACAAATTCATACCTATAGGACAAATGTCCTAGTTCTTTAGCATCAATAAGACATTTGACCGCTTTCAGAAATTTCAATAGGACGTCAGAATTTTGTCATTTTCAAGAATGACGCTCGCCGTGTTCCCCACTGTTTTTGACCCTAATTTAGCACAGGATGCCGTTGAATAGCCAAACGTGTTCAGCTTTTGTTGAACTTTGGCAGGCTTTATTTTTATTTTTCGGTGGCATAACTCAGTGCGCTTCGTCAAAATGTATCGAACTGAAAGCAAATGCAGACGCAAGACTAAGTCAGTTGGAGTTGTCTCCCATACTCCTAACTTTAATGTGCTGCAGACGGGTGTCACCCAAACACAAGATCCGCACTGCATAACTTCAGTGCACCTGTACGAGAGAGTGCTTGGTCGCTTTTTGAAAATGTGTATCTTGAAAGGAACATTAACAAATATCGCGCTGTCCGAAGTAATTGAGTTATTATCGGACAATGCCAGCGCTCAGTTGAAGACGATAGGACATCTGACCGCCATGCGGCTATGTGAATCGGACATTTGAGCCTCTTAATCGGTCGATGTCCGACGCCTAACGACATCCCTGCTCCAAGTGCAAAACAGGGGTTCCAAGGTCTGCTAATGTGTGTGCAGCTGGGAACGTCCCCTCTCCACTTTGCCGCGCAGCAGGGTCATCACCAGACAGCGGAGGTGTTGTTGAGGTCAGGGATCAGTCGAGACGCTCGCACCAAAGTTGACCGCACGCCCTTGCACGTGGCCGCACAGGAGGGTCACCTCGGCATTGTGGATCTGCTGCTGCAAAACACTGCTGACATTGACGCTAAAGACATGGTATGCATTGGGGAGGGGGGGGGGGGGGGGGGGAAGTAGGTTACATAGCTTTGCCCTTCTCTGTTTTGTGGTACTGATTGTATCGTTTGTATACTCTGTGTGGGCGCTCATAAAAACTTATTCGTACATGCGAACACTTTTTTTTTCACTGAACTTTATACAGTGGAGCCCCCCCCCCCTTTAATCAAGACCTAAAAACATCTGAGAAATGCAGGTCTTCAAAAGGAGGCAACCCCCATCCCCCGCGGGTTAGGGGGAAGAATTTACCCGATGCTCCCCAGCATGTTGTAAGAGGCGACTAACGGATTCTGTTTCTCCTTTTACCCTTGTTAAGTGTTTCTTGTATAGAATATAGTCAATGTTTGTAAAGATTTTAGTCAAGCAGTATGTAAGAAATGTTAAGTCCTTTGTACTGGAAACTTGCATTCTCCCAGTAAGGTCATATATTGTACTACGTTGCAAGCCCCTGGAGCAATTTTTTGATTAGTGCTTTTGTGAACAAGAAACAATTAACAAGTGGCTCTATCCCATCCCCCCCTTTCCCCGTCGCGATATAACCTTCGTGGTTGAAAACGACGTTAAACACCAAATAAAGGAAAGAAAGAACAAGTCGCGTAAGGCGAAAATACAATATTTAGTCAAGTAGCTGTCGAACTCACAGAATGAAACTGAACGCAATGCCATTTTTCAGCAAGACCGTATACTCGTAGCATCGTCAGTCCACCGCTCATGGCAAAGGCAGTGAAATTGACAAGAAGAGCGGGGTAGTAGTTGCGCTAAGAAGGATAGCACGCTTTTCTGTACCTCTCTTTGTTTTAACTTTCTGAGCGTGTTTTTAATCCAAACATATCATATCTATATGTTTTTGGAATCAGGAACCGACAAGGAATAAGATGAAAGTGTTTTTAAATTGATTTCGACAATTTAATTTTGATAATAATTTTTATATATTTAATTTTCAGAGCTTGTTTTTAATCCGAATATCACATATTTATATGTTTTTGGAATCAGCAAATGATGGAGAATAAGATAAACGTAAATTTGGATCGTTTTATAAATTTTTATTTTTTTTTTACAATTTTCAGATTTTTAATGACCAAAGTCATTAATTAATTTTTAAGCCACCAAGCTGAAATGCAATACCGAAGTCCGGGCTTCGTCGAAGACTACTTGACCAAAATTTCAACCAATTTGGTTGAAAAATGAGGGCGTGACAGTGCCGCCTCAACTTTCACGAAAAGCCGGATATGACGTCATCAAAGACATTTATCAAAAAAATGAAAAATACATCTGAGGATATCATACCCAGGAACTCTCATGTCAAATTTCATAAAGATCGGTCCAGTAGTTTGGTCTGAATCGCTCTACACGCACAGACACACACACGCACATACACCACGACCCTTGTCTCGATTCCCCCCTCTACGTTAAAACATTTAGTCATAACTTGACTAAATGTAAAAAGGAGGGAGTTATAAAATGGAGGTACATTTACAAATGCTATGAACAGAGAGTCTAAGAACACGAGGGAGTAATGAATTGGGGAGTCTTTAAAGGGGGGTTCCACTGTATTTCCAGCTGTGTTGCATTGCAGCAGAGGACACAAGACAGTCGGGGGGGGGGGGGGGGGGGGGGGGGGGGGGGGGTGACACTCTGGATCTTTTGTGAAGTCTTTTTTCTGTATGGCTTTTTTTTTTCCTTTTTTGACTCACATGCGAAGCAAAAGTGAGTCTATGTACTCACCCGAGTCGTCCGTCCGGAAAACTTTAACGTTGGATATTTCTTGGACACTATTCAGTCTATCAGTACCAAATTTGGCAAGATGGTGTATGATGACAAGGCCCCAAAAAACATACATAGCATCTTGACCTTGCTTCAAGGTCAAGGTCGCAGGGGCCATAAATGTTGCCTAAAAAACAGCTATTTTTCACATTTTTCCCATTTTCTCTGAAGTTTTTGAGATTCAATACCTCACCTATATATGATATATAGGGCAAAGTAAGCCCCATCTTTTGATACCAGTTTGGTTTACCTTGCTTCAAGGTCAAGGTCACAGGAGCTCTTCAAAGTTGGATTGTATACATATTTTGAAGTGACCTTGACCCTGAACTATGGAAGATAACTGTTTCAAACTTAAAAATTATGTGGGGCACATGTTATGCTTTCATCATGAGACACATTTGGTCACATATGATCAAGGTCAAGGTCACTTTGACCCTTATGAAATGTGACCAAAATAAGGTAGTGAACCCCTAAAAGTGACCATATCTCATGGTAGAAAGAGCCAATAAGCACCATTGTACTTCCTATGTCTTGAATTAACAGCTTTGTGTTGCATGACCTTGGATGTATTTTGGTAGGAAAAATGTGTAAAGCATGTGAGTCGTATGGGCTTTGCCCTTCTTGTTTTCTCTCTCTCTCTCTCTCTCTCTCTCTCTCTCTCTCTCTCTCTCTCTCTCTCTCTCTCTCTCTCTCTCTCTCTCTCTCTCTCTCTCTCTCTGTATGGCATTAGCAAATGCTTCTCTCGGGAGATACATAACATACCTGTTATTACAAAATAAATTCACACCAAACACGATGATGCTGTCTCTGATCCTGATTCGTAGCGCAAGAGTCTGATCCTCTATGGTTTGTTGTGTGCGTTTCAGCTGAAGATGACACCTCTACACTGGGCGACAGAAAAAGGACATGTGATGATCATTGAGCTGTTGGTGCGGAGTGGGGCAGACCTCAACAGCGAAGACAAGGTTAAAGGAATTAATATAACCCACAATGGGATGTCTCTCTCTCTCTCTCTCTCTCTCTCTCTCTCTCTCTCTCTCTCTCTCTCTCTCTCTCTCTCTCTCTCTCTCTCTCTCTCTCTCTGTTGAATACAAGTAAATAATTTATTTTCTGTGTGTGTGTAACTTATATTTTGTCATACAAAAGCCCAGTTTGCTTTGTGTTTTTGTTGCGGTTTTATCTCAGTTATTTGTGAGCTCGTTACATTTTTCTCTCATTTCCATTTGTTTTACTTTGAGAATGAAATTGTAATGCGCCTAGAGCCAATACACCCTTTCGGAGTCTCAGGCGAGAGTCCGCGCATTGCATGCTGGGATTGCAAATTGTACCAAACACGAGGTCTTCAGAAGAGGTACATTGCCGATTGCGTTCAAGTTTTCCCTCGTAAGCTCTTATCTCTTTGATATTTTTGTGGTTTTTGTCCCACGATAGTTTCATGATTTAAGCGGAATGGATCTCGAGTGTGTTTAGTACAACGGAGCGCGCCCTGCCGCCAAGCATGTGACTAGCCGCGCATGCGCACTCGAAACTCCGAAGGGGTGTATTGCTTGGAATCGTCGTATAGAAAAGTTATTTATGATTAAAATTATTATTATTATGACTAGTACAGACTAGTGTCTCTCCCTGCAGTTCTCTGTTGAGGAAAGTTTAGAACTGTTACCAGGCTATGGATTGAAATTCAGTGAGAAACGGAGAAGGTGTTGGCTGCAGGTTTGACGCAGTTGTCAGACCGGAGGGAAATGGATGTGCCTTGTAGTTGTAGACGGAAAAATACGATATGAAAGTCAGTACACAGCTTACTGGAGTCACTATCTCGTGACATTTTTATAATTTTAGATTTTTTCACTCGTTCAGTAGTTGTCTCAAAAAATCACCTGAACAGTGGTTATTTGTGAAACGCTTGTGATGTTTACCAGAAGTGAATGTTCAGTGTTGTTCTCAGACCTCGGTCTTTCGTCATTTACTTATACTTTTTTTATTTGACGCATTATTCCGACCCCATTACAGTGGTACCTGCGATAAAAGGACAACCTTGCAAAAGTGTCCCTTCATTGCAGGTGGCCTGTCATGACAGGTACATTTTGGTTGAGATAATAGACAAATGGACAACAGAAAGTGTCCTTTTAACTAAATTTAACCCCTTCCCTGCCAGCGTGAAAAAGCGCATTTGTATTCCTGTGTGCCGGAGCAAAATTTGACTTTTGAGGGTGTGTTCACTAAAACGTGAATAATTCAGGCATTTGAAGAGATATCTCTTAGATATTTGGCATGTTTTTTTCTAACATCCCTGGCCCCAATTACAAGTGAAATTAGTTTCATTTGGCAGGACAGAAATTTTTAAGTAATTATTTATTCTTTTTTTTTCCCCCGTGATCAAGCATTTTCGGAACATAACAACACACTTGATCACAAAAATGCATGACAAAACACAACAAAAAACTGGTGTAACAAAGGGAAAAACATCAGGTACTCACAAAACTTCTTGGTAATCAACTTCACTGCTATAAGCATCCAAAGTTATAAGGGTTAGCTGTTCATGGTAAGGTAAGTCCGGAATCGCACGTCATACTCCACAGCTGAGACTCAGAAGCAACAAAGTCACAATCCACAGAGCAGGCAAAGTCCACACACTACTTCCAGTATATGAATTTTGTGTGATAATCCACAAAACACTGAGGAAAGCACAAGGCTGCTCTCAAGGTACTGGTCAGCATAAAGGTTTGTTTGGAAGACAAGGTGGTTGATGAGGTCGTCATCAAAAAACAGCTGCATCCAGTCTACTGGTTCAAAATTGTCAACATTGCACTGCATGCCTGGATTGCCTTGAAATTGGATGTCTTGGTTTGGCGCAGTTGCATCAGCATCTGTCCAATTTCTTATCTTATCTTCCTGACGTTGTCTTGGAATTTGTCGGGCACGGCCGCGGCCACGCCCCCTCGCATTACCTCTCCCTCGTTGTCCTCTTCCCACACTGCTTCCTCGACCCCTGCCGCGACCTCTGACCACAGGACATGAAGTTGATGGGCCAGGCATTGGTTCTGCTTCGGCATCACTGCCATCAGTCTCCGACTGATCACTGTCAGTGGCAGATACACTTGGTTCGTAGCTGATATCATTGTGACTGTCATCATCAATGCCTACCTCGGACAAAAGAGGGTGGTGCTGGTTGAAATCAGTTTCTTCCTCGTCTGATTCGCTGTCACTTCCATCTCTAAGGTCTTCATCATCACTGTCTTGGTCATTTAGGCACTCTTGAAGCACTTCAAGTGCTGAATAGCGCTTGAAAACAGACCTCGTGGTACCCCCACGCCGTCCACCATCCGACATCTTTGTTGACGACTTAACACAGATAACTCCCGAAGTTTCAAAATTCTCCCAAACATCAATATTTGCTATTCATAACGGTCAAAGGGAAGGAACCGTTGGTTCAAGATGTCTAACTGCTCTGCCAACAGTTTTTGCAGTTACCCCCCTTCTTGGGTGGATACAGGACTCTGATGCGTACACCTCGAACGACGTTCGTGGCGGGGCAGACAGGATGCCAAAAAACACCTCGAACGCCGTTCGTGGCAGGGCAGGGAAGGGGTTAAGGGATGTGTCCTCTCATTGGAGGGGCCACTCATTGCAGGTTCCACTGTATTCTGGCTGGGATCAACACTGAATATTTCATCCTTTGAAGTGACTCCGACTTGGAGGGATTTGCATTGTTTTGACTAGTTTTCTGTCAGTGAGCGACTTGATGACCAGACCTGTTTTGTGACTTATTTTTTTCAGTTTGACCGGACTCCCATCGACATTGCCATGGGCAACGGCAGGACGGACATCGCTCAGATGTTGCAGCTGGCTCATCACACAGACGTTGGCGCCGTGGGCGAAAGTGAGACCATCACCATAGAAACCACAGACCCTCTCATCACAGAAACAGTCACAACTTCTGCAGGTGCATAATCTGTCAAAAGAGTAGAGCTCTCTGCATGTGAAACGAGCAGTTCCAACACTTTTCCGTTTGTGGATACAGAATACAGAAAAGTTGTATTTGAATATAAAATATAATATAATATATATTATATAATATAAAATACTTGCCCAAGTTTGGGAATTCGTTTCGACAGATGCGGTTTTCACTCTATTCCCTTCAGCCAAGCACACCCAACATACGCAGATTTGGAAATGGACCCCTCCCATCTATTTATGTCTGTCTGTCTCGGTACACTAGTGACTAAGATGAAGTCAATCACTCCCCTACACGTTACAAATAATAGTCTCTCACACATTCTCACGCGATGAACCTTGCCGAGTATGCATTTCCACTGCTTCGCTTTTTGATTCAGAGGGAGCGGCAGATTCGGAATCAATATCCCACAGAGAGAAAATGACGCAAAAGCGCATTTGGCACAAAATGGGTCACACATTTTATGCAAGCCTGTCAGCATAGCACAGTGTGAGACTGAGAGTGGGTGGTGCCAAATCTCAGCAGTCTATTGCAGCATACTGTAGCAAGAATCGGGCAATTCAAAAGGGAACAAACATTTTTTTCACTATTATAAGTATTATTATGTTGTTATTGTTAGCATGATTATAGCATGTGATGCCGAGGACTTCAGACTGTAGTGATTGTGTCTACACAATATCTTGGAAGGTCCTAGCATTTATTTTCTTTCGCAAAGTTGCTGAGGCGTAAGTTTCTGAACTTTTCTGAAGTCCTCGGTATCACATTTTGTTCCCACCGTAAGAAAGTTAGCAACTGTGTCAAAATGTCAGCAAATTTTCTGGCGATTTGAAATAAGTTCTGACAATTCGATGACTGCCAGTACCAAACAACATCCCTTGATATGTGAACAGTAATTGTGTATGTTAATGGAAGTTTTCCAAAAAATAACTGTGAGTATTTCAATAACTGGAAAAATTGCACCCTTTGAAAAAAAAAAAATCAAAACAATGCCACTAATAAGTTGAAATACATTTAGGCATCACAGTAAAACGAGGATAAGCCATGGTGTGCATTGTCTGCTCAATTTACGGTCTACGTCTGTACACAGCTCAGTTGACAAAACACACGCTGCTACCGATACTACAGAAAAACTCGTAGCAGCAGTGAACACAGGAATGGGGAAGGATATCATGTTGATCAGATATGCAGGATGCTTCCTGCATGCAACTGAGGTAAAAAAAAAGAACAGAAAAGAAAAAAAAAATGTTGATCAGATAATTATTGCAGAAAATGCACATTGAAGCTCAGTTTTTTTTTTTTCTCTGTGACTTCTAGACTGCTTGACTCAACTAGTCTTAATCAATGGCATGGATCCAAAAACAGAAAGACTGGCAACGTTGTAAAATTCACAATAAAAAAACAAGAATGGAACATTATTGGAACGTTTTTATTTATGACAAAACATCCCTCGCTCGAAACTCGCATCTGCTGGTCAGCGTGCATTCCCCTCCGCGGGCCCCTCCGTCTGGAACTCCCTGCCGCTTGAGCTTCGCCAGAGCCCCTCTCTTGACGCGTTCAAGAGTAGGTTGAAGACTCAGTTCTTCCCGTAGCTGGCTGCGACTTTCATGTTCTACGTGATGTGTTGTGCCCCAAAAGACATTCTTGTGCTGTGCTCTGTGAGAGGTGTTTTCTTTGCGTTTAATATTATTTTGTTTGGACGTAGCTATTGATGTGTACATTGTTGTTGTATGTTTATCAGGGTTTGCTAGTGTGTTATAGGGTTTGTGTCCGTCTGTAGATGTTAGTTTCTTTGTTAGTCCTGTGTTGACAACTCTTCGACAAGCGCTTAAAACTGTACCCACGGAATACGCGCTATATAAGCTTCATATTGATTGATTGACAAAACAAAATTAATGTAACGTCGTTTTGTTGTCTCATAAATGAAACGTGCCAATAACATGCCATTCTTGGTTTTTGAGTCACTTGAGAAAAAGTGACTCTATGTAATCGGTCAGTGTTAGTCTGTCCGGCCGGCCGTCCGGCCGTCCGTAGACACCACCTTAACGTTGGACTTTTCTCGGAAACTATCAAAGCGATCGGGCTCATATTTTGTTTAGTCATGACCTCTACACTTTAACGATGGTTTCGTTGACCTTTGACCTTTTTCAAGGTCACAGGTCAGCGTCAAAGGAAAAATTAGACATTTTATATCTTTGACAAAGTTCATCGGATGTGATTGAAACTTTGTAGGATTATTCTTTACATCAAAGTATTTACATCTGTAGCCTTTTACGAACGTTATCAGAAAAACAAGGGAGATAACTAGCCTTTTCTGTTCGGCAACACACAACTTAACGTTGGGCTTTTCTCGGAAACTATAAAAGTGACCGGGCTCAAATTTTATGTGAACGTGACTCATTGTGTTGTGAATAGCAATTTCTTCCTGTCCATCTGATGCCTCATATAATATTCAGAACTGCGAAAGTGACTCGATCGAGCGTTTGCTCTTCTTGTTTTTTTTTATCATCAGTGGCATTGTTTTGCCTCAATCTGTGAAAGGGGCATGACTCCTTCACAGCACAATAAAACCCAGACAGGGTTTTTATTTCCTAACATGGTCCATCACTTTGTGCTCTGCCTTGCAGTAAAGACAGAGGTGTCGAGCGACTCGGAGCAGAGCAGCACCTCAGTGTTAGCAACACTGGCCGCACTCGCTGAAGCCACAGGTCCCATTCACACCAGTAAGTACACAGACAGCTTTTTGCATCTATCCACTGTGCTGTCATTTGTGTGAGATTGTCCGCCAGTAAGTACACAGGCAATTTTTTGCAAGATCTACACTGGAACCCCTGTTTTAAGACTCCCCAATTTAACCCCTTCACTGCCACAGTATACATGTAACAGCATTTTGGTATTGCTGTGTGCCAGGGCAAAATTTCGCTTTCTTCGGAAGGTTCACTAATCTGTTCACTGCTCGATTATTTATTGAGATATCTCTTAGATCTTTGGCCTGTGTTTTGCTTATACCCTTGGCTATTATAGGATGACATGATCATTGGACTTTGTTTGTGATTGTTATAGTAAAAATTGATATAATGACCATTTTTGTCAAAAATTACAGTTTCCGGACTTACACACACACATTGCAGCACGTAAAACCACACAAAACACTGCTGGAACTGGTGTCAAACATCAGGTACTCACATTACAGCCCATAAAAGTATTCTTCTGTGTGGTAATCCATAAATCACTTCTTGTGGAGCTTCCAGAACTCGGTATCGCTTGAAAACAGGTCTACGAGTTGAGGTCCGACTTTCGGCCGCCATTGTGAATTCTATACTCGGTTCTACATTTCTAACAAAGTTTTCATCACGTGGTACTAACTTATCCAAACGGTCAATGGGAAAGAACTGTGTTTAGAACCCCTATTGTACTTGGACAGTGGTTACCTCCCAGTTTTCAGAAATGTCCTGAAATGTTGCTGGTGCAAATCCCCCGTACTAGGTACGGTTATGGGCGTACGACAAACCGAAAATGACCACGTACCTAGTACGGGGTGGGCAGTGAAGTTTTTTTCTTTTCTTCTTCTTCTTCTGCGTTCGTCGGCTGAAACTCCCACGTACACTCGTGTTTTTGCACAAGTGGAATTTTACGTGTATGACCGTTTTTACCCCGCCATTTAGGCAGCCATACGCCACTTTCGGAGGAAGCATGCTGGGTATTTTTGTGTTTCTATAACCCACCAAACTCTGACATGGATTACAGGATCTTTTCCGTGCGTACTTGGTCTTTTGCTTGCGTGTACACACGAAGGGGGATAAGCCACAAGGCAGGTCTGCACATAAGTTGACCTGGGAGATCGGAAAAATCTCCACACTTAACCCACCAGGCGGCCGCGGCCGGGATTCGAACCCTCGACCTTCCGATTAAGAGGCCGACGTCTTACCACCCCGCCACAGCGCCCGTCGAGTGAAGGGGTTAAGACTCTCTCCCTTCCCAGACCTTGTTTGTTCACATTTTCTGTTCATAACCTACCCCCCGCGGGTTAGGGGGAAGAATGTACCCGATGCTCCCCCCAGCATGTCGTAAGAGGCGACTAACGGATTCTGTTTCTCCTTTTACCCTTGTTAAGTGTTTCTTGTATAGAATATAGTCCATTTTTGTAAAGATTTTAGTCAAGCAGTATGTAAGAAATGTTAAGTCCTTTGTACTGGAAACTTGCATTCTCCCAGTGAGGTAATATATTGTACTACGTTGCAAGCCCCTGGAGCAAATTTTTGATGAGTGCTTTTGTGAACAAGAAACAATTGACAAGTGGCTCTATCCCATCTCCCGCCCCCCGTCACGATATAACCTTCGTGGTTGAAAACGACGTTAAACACCAAATAAAGAAAGAAAAGAAAGTTCATAACCTCTGTAAATTGACCCCCATGTTAAGGATATTCCACTGTATTCACAATGCTGTCAGTTGTAGGAGATTGTCTGCTGGAAGAGAGAGAGTGTACTTTTTGTCTTATTTGTGACTGGGGGGGGGGGGGGGGGGGTGGCATTGTGCCCTTTCCAGTTTTATGCTAGGGAAAAACAATCTGTCCAAAAGTTAACATTGAATGATTTTTATGTTTTGGGCTTTTTTGTCCTCTGCAGGGTTGGTTGATTGGTTGGTTGGTTGGTTGGTTGATTTTTAACATCCCTTCGACATGTCCTGCATGGGATCGATTCAATTTTCTTTCTTTCTCAGTTTACTTAGTGGTATATGTGTTTAAAACTAGTTTTGTTAAGGTCTAGCACAGTAACAATGTAGCAGGTGCTAGAAAGATCACATCATTTCACACCTGGTATTTCAAATCACGTTAAAATCTTGATCTATGATAGTGGACATGTTGTCTCTGAACTCTGCAGTTTATGGCATTCAAATCAAAGCTGTTCTCAGAGGAACTAGTGAACATGTTCCCTCTGATCAGTGAAGTTGATATTTCACTGTGTTAGCCTGGTGTGTGTGTGTGTGTGTGTGTGTGTGTGTGTGTGTGTGTGTGTGTGTGTGTGTGTGGTGTGTGTCACTGTGTGTGTGTGTGTGTGTGTGGTGTGTGTGTGTGTGTGTGTGTTAGAAAAACAGAGTGTGTGCATTAGTAAGAGAAAGAGGGAGGGGGAGTGTGTGAGTAAGTGTCATGCATGTGTGTGTATGAAGAGATGAATAAACTTGTGCATTTCTTTGGCAGACTCATCCTCAGCAGATGCAGTGAACTGGCTGGAGAGCCAGGGCATCACCATGATATCAACCACAGGGGATGGGGGACTCATCACTTCCGCTGTGGAGAGCGGCCAGACGATCACACTCACTGGTAGGTTGTGTTGCATATCTTTTTATGTCTGTTTGTTTGGTATTGTTTGTTTGTGAAAAACTGCCATAAGTGCCATTATAGCAGGACTAACGCTTTGCATTTTCTTTTATTGCAAGGTTTCTACCTTCTGTTTTTTTAAGTAGACAAAACCTTTTCCTGTCCCTGTAAAACACCCGCTCATGAAGAAAAGCTATAAGATGAAAGAGCAGGGGAGATAATCACTTGACATTTAAGAAACGCGTACACTGTTCTGTGTGCACATGGTTTCCATAAATTTAAAAACACCACCCAAAAAACACACAATATTACCTGCTCACCCTTGTTTGGTGAAATATCAGGCAGTTTGCAGAGGTTTTCAGTTTGGGTATTTTTGTTATGGTTGATTATAGTGAAAATAAAACTATGTGGCAGCATAGTTGAATTTCAAACAAAAATGGTTTTCATGTGGCATGAGAATTATGTGTTAATCTGTAACTGTAAGTGTTGTAAATTGAAACTGTGTATTACAGAGGCAGGGAAGATCGCCCTGAACTACATCCGACAAGATGGACTAGAAACTTCACACGAGGAGGCGGGGCTTGAGACAGTGGTCAGTGAGGATGGACAGGTCAGTTGACACTCTCTTTTACACGCACACACACACACACACACACACACACACACACACACACACACACACACACACACACACACACACACACACACACTGTCTCTCTTTCTCTGTCTTGTTCTTGAAATGTTTTTGTGTTTCGTGAGTATAACTACAATGCATGTGAAAGATGTGATCATGATTTCAGCAAAAGCTATCACTGTGTAAGAATGATGAACATTGCATCTGTGTGATTTGGCCAAGCCGTGTATTTGAGTTATGCCTGAGCTCTTGCTCTTGATTGCAGAAGGTGATCACAATCGTGTCCAATCAGAATACAGAAGAGCTGACGGAAGAGGGGCCGGTTATAATGACGGTGGCGGAAGACGGCACGGAGCTGGAGACACAGATGGTCGTCGAGGAAACAGAGGGGGGAGGTGAGTTAATTATGATAATAATGATAATAAACAGACCTGGTAACCCATACGATTTTAACGTATTTTGTACGCATGATTGTCTAGAATACAATCAGTAACCGGTCATTTGAAAAAGAAATACGATGAGACAAATTCCTGGACTACTTTTCTTCACAAGCGTATCCCAAAGCCGATGCAGTATTTTGACACATGATTACAGCTTTGTCAGTAAACATTGAAAGAAGCATTTGTTTTAAATATATTGGTAAACTTTATTGACGGATACATGTGAAGCATGTTTGAAGCATGGATGTTGAAATGCTGTGTGGAGTACACTCATTTTTCTCAAAATACACCAGGTCTGTTTGAGAATATTCAAAGTGCAAAACAGGGGTTCCCAGGTCTGAATAAATACTTTTTTTTCATAGCGCAAGTCCCTATTCACAGCTCCAACGCTTTACAATTCAGCGTGATGGAGTTGTGCAATGAAGTACGCAAACGGAATAGCTTACACTCAGACGGAGTATTGGACAGACCTTGTCACCAGTCTTCATGTACCCATTTGGTTGAGCTTACTTCATTGACTTTCTCCCGCAGTGGGGCAGTGCGGTTATGAAATTAAAGGCCCCTCCTGTTTTTGGAACCGCAGGAGCTTTCTAGTTTGCTGTTAGGTAGATTTGTGGTTCCTCTTTCCTGTCATGCTCTCTTTTTCTTCATGAATTCTTTTCTTTTTTCTGCCTTCTTGCTCATTCACCTGTATTTTTTCCAAAAATCTCTTCTCTTGCCGCTTGTCTCGCGATTCATGTATAGTTTAATCTGTTAGTGTTCTGATGTAAGTCCAGCAGTAGATAGGTTAAGCCTATTTTAACATACTGGAAACTGGTAATCTTCCAGTAGGTATTAATTTAGTTTTACTAAAGCCTGCTGGGACACAAGTAATGGGTTAGTGCATTTGTAAACAGGAATCGCTTGACAAGTGGCCCCCTTCATCCCCCCCTTCCTCGTCCTGATATGGCTCTGCGTAGTCGGCTGGACGTTAAGCAACAAATAAACAAACAAATCATTGACTTTCGGTATTCAGTGGCTCTCCCGTGAAATTACTGGTTCTTAGAAGTGTGGTAGGGGGGTATTCACTGTAAAAGCATATCAATAATATAAATACAACAATGATGAATACCGGCGCGGTTGGCCTAGTGGTAAGGCGTCCGCCCAGTGAGCGGTAGGTCGTGGGTTCGAACCCCGGCCGGGTCATACCTAAGACTTTAAAATTGGCAATCTAGTGGCTGCTGCGCCTGGCGTCTGGCATTATGGGGTTAGTGCTAGGACTGGTTGGTCCGGTGTCAGAATAATGTGACTGGGTGAGACATGAAGCCTGTGCTGCAACTTCTGTCTTGTGTGTGGCGCACGTTAAATGTCAAAGCAGCACCGCCCTGATATCACCCTTCGTGGTGGACTGGGCGTTAAGCAAACAAACAAACAAACAATGATGAGTCCGCGTGAGAGCGATAAATAAAAAGACCAAAAATAATGTACTCACATTTGAACACACAGAGGGGGGGGGGGGGGGGGGGGGGGGATGTGATTTGTGACATGTAGTGCGCAAGGGGAAGAGGTTACAGACTGTGCTTTGAATAGAACCTTTCAGCAGTCTTCATGTTCCAAGCTAAACAGCGCCACCACCCCCCATCCTCTTCCTTACAACAAAGTGCAGACTCTAAAGACTGCTGCCTTTTGTTTAAATGCCAACAAATAAATCACACAATCCTTCTTGTTGTTCAAGGCACACTCCTTCCCGTATAAACAGTGGGGCTCACTGTCACAGATCTGGCCAGGCTTTTACACGGGATAAGACCATCCCTCCACTTGGTCACATACCAAACATCAACAGCCTGGGTGTTACACGGGATGAGACCATCCCTCCACTTGGTCACATACCAAACATCAACAGCCTGGGTGTTACACGGGATAAGACCACCCTCCACTTGGTCCCATACCAAACATCAACAGCCTGGGTGTTACACGGGATGAGACCATCCCTCCACTTGGTCACATACCAAACATGAACAGCCTGGGTGTTACACGGGATGAGACCATCCCTCCACTTGGTCACATACCAAACATCAACAGCCTGGGTGTTACATGGGATGAGACCATCCCTCCACTTGGTCACATACCAAACATCAACAGCCTGGGTGTTACACGGGATAAGATCATCCCTCCGTTTGGTCCCATACCAAACATGAACAGCCTGGGTGTTACACGGGATAAGACCACCCTCCACTTGGTCCCATACCAAACAACAACAGCCTGGGTGTTACACGGGATAAGACCATCCCTCCACTTGGTCACATACCAAACATCAACAGCCTGGGTGTTACACGGGATGAGACCATCCCTCCACTTGGTCACATACCAAACATCAACAGCCTGGGTGTTACACGGGATAAGACCATCCTCCACTTGGTCCCATACCAAACATCAACAGCCTGGGTGTTACACGGGATAAGACCACCCTCCACTTGGTCCCATACCAAACATCAACAGCCTGGGTGTTACATGGGATGAGACCATCCCTCCACTTGGTCACATACCAAACATCAACAGCCTGGGTGTTACACGGGATAAGACCACCCTCCACTTGGTCCCATACCAAACAACAACAGCCTGGGTGTTACACGGGATAAGACCATCCTCCACTTGGTCACATACCAAACATCAACAGCCTGGGTGTTACACGGGATAAGACCACCCTCCACTTGGTCCCATACCAAACATCAACAGCCTGGGTGTTACACGGGATAAGACCACCCTCCACTTGGTCCCATACCAAACAACAACAGCCTGGGTGTTACACGGGATGAGACCATCCCTCCACTTGGTCACATACCAAACATGAACAGCCTGGGTGTTACACGGGATGAGACCATCCCTCCACTTGGTCACATACCAAACATGAACAGCCTGGGTGTTACACGGGATGAGACCATCCCTCCACTTGGTCACATACCAAACATCAACAGCCTGGGTGTTACATGGGATGAGACCATCCCTCCACTTGGTCACATACCAAACATCAACAGCCTGGGTGTTACATGGGATGAGACCATCCCTCCACTTGGTCACATACCAAACATCAACAGCCTGGGTGCTCTCTTCTTCTTCTTCTTCTGCGTTCGTTGGCTGAAACTCCCACGTACACATGTTTTTTTGCATGAGTGGAATTTTACGTGTATGACCGGTTTTTTTTTTACCCCGCCATTTAGGCAGCCATACGCCGTTTTCGGAGGAAGCATGCTGGGTATTTTCGTGTTTCTATAACCCACCGAACTCTGACATGGATTACAGGATCTTTTTCGTGCGCACTTGGTCTTGTGCTTGCGTGTACACACGGGGGTGTTCGGACACCGAGGAGAGTCTGCACACAAAGTTGACTCTGAGAAATAAATCTCTCGCCGAACGTGGGGACGAACTCACGCTGACAGCGGCCAACTGGATACAAATCCAGCGCGCTACCGACTGAGCTACATCCCTGCCCTAGTGCTCTCTGTGCACAGTGGGAATTATTCGATGAATTAATATTTAATAGCCACTAGTGGCATTTTGACTAATTATTTCCTTTAAAAAAATTTAAAAAACTCACCACATCATCCCGGGCAGTGTTGTTCCCAGGCCTTGGTCTTCGGTCATTGACACATCAAAGCCAGGACACTTGGACCTATACTTGTTTTCAATCCAATTTGAAATTGCTCACCATCACTAAATGTTTGCCTTGCAGTGATCACAGAGGTGGGGTCAGAATTGCACCAGGGCATGGAGGACACGGGGACGCTCATTATTGAGGAGGGGGACGGAACCACCATCACTGTCACACAGGCTAACGAGGATGAGCAGGAGGTAAGATTGTGTGTGTGTGTGTTGTGGTTGTTTGTGATGTGTGTGTGTGTATGTGTGGTTGATGTTGTGTGTTTGTTGTTGTGTTTTGTTCTTGGTGTGTGTGTATGTGTGCGGTTGATGTTGTGTGTGTTGTGTTTTGTTTTTGGTGTGTGTGTATGTGTGCTGTTGATGTTGTGTTTTGTTCTTGGTGTGTGTATGTGTGCGGTTGATGTTGTGTTTTGTTCTTGGTGTGTGTGTATGTGTGCGGTTGATGTTGTGTTTTGTTCTTGGTGTGTGTGTATGTGTGCGGTTGATGTTGTGTTTTGTTCTTGGTGTGTGCGGTTGATGTTGTGTGTGTTGTGTTTTGTTCTTTGTGTGTGTGGTTGATGTTTGTGTGTGTGTTTGTTGTGTTTTGTTCTTTGTGTGTGTGTGTGTGGTTGTTCCACTATACCAACATACCAACCAAACCCTGGCGTGACAAAATGCACCTCTAATCCCCACAGTATGTCTATGTATGAGCAGGACGGTGAAGACAACGAAAGCAGCGAGCTCCGTCGTCAGTTGGAAGCAGTCCAGCGTCAGGCGGAGGAGTACAAGCAGCAGTTACGAGTCAAGGAAGAAGAGGCGGAGAAATTTCGCCAGCGTCTGTCGCAGATCGAAACTGTGACGGTGACAGAGGCAGAGAGCGTGGAGGTAGAGGAGGTAGAGGCGGAGAATCTGCAAGATCAGCTGGCGCAGTTGGAGGAGGCTACGGCAGAGGTGGAGACTGAGGACAGTTGATTTGTGTGTGTGTGTGTGTGTGTGTTGGCTTGTGTGTGAGTTTGTGCGAGTGTGTGTGTGTGTGTGTGTAATGGAGAGAGTGTGGAAAGTGTGTTTACAATACTGTTTGGGTTTGGATGTGTTTTGACTAAGAGGAAGGGAGAGAGAGTGTGTGATTGCCCAAGGGAGAGAGAGAGAGAATGTGTTAATGAGTGAGCATGCTTGTTTTTGTGCAAATACAAATGATAGTAAGCATGATGTGTGCCTACGCTGCATGAGGTAGAGTTGGAAGGCTCTGCAGGAGAGTGGGCGCACGTGTGTTTGAGTGTGTGATTGAGAGAGAGAGAGAGAGTTTATGTGTGTGCATGCTTGCCTTTGTGCAAATACAAATGATGGTAAGCATGATGTGTGCCTACACTGTGTGCGTGAAATAGAGCCAATAGGCTCCCCATTAAGTAGAGGTCAAAGGCTATGCGGGAGAGAGTGCGTGCGTGTGTGTGAGCGTGCACCTGCATTTGTGCTCATACATATATGCAAACTATAGTAAGCTTGGTTTGTTCTTGTGTCTGTTTGTGTGAAGTAGAGCTGGAGAGCTCAACGAGAGAGGAAGAGTGTGTGCATGTCTGCTTTTCTGCACATGCACATGGTAGAAAACTTGATGTGCGCTTATGCCTGTGAGTGTGTGAAGACTGAAGTTGAGAAGTTTCTCCCTGGACCAACTTTCTCATTAGGTCCGCATGTGCACACATGGAAGAGAAATATCAGATCGTGTTCATGTCGCGCCTATTTTTTTTTCCCCCTCGACCCTCTTTCAGAACAAGTTGCCCTTCCTTGACCCATCTTTGGTTGTAAGTGCATGCGGAAAGGGACTTATCTTTTCTCCGAGTGTGCTGGAGAATAAAGTTATATGAAGATGATGGAGGAAGAACAGACGATGGGAAGTTGTGAGCATGCACAGTGACTGAATGCAGGCATGGGAATTGTCCGCCGAACGGCAAATTTCCACCGATTATTTTTTTTGTTCCACTGAAAAAGCAAAAGTGTCCGCCAAAAAAATAAATGGGGGAGGCAAAAATGGTTCTAAAAACTGAATTTAATGGCAAACTTGTAGCTCAGATGACACCTAATTGCACAATTTGGGTTCTTTGGAGAATTTTTTTCCCAGGGAGCATGCCCCCGGACCAGGCGCCGTCGACTTTGGTTACACATTTTCAGCCTTTTTTACTTTTTCCAATTCCCATGCCTGTGAATGAGAAGCTGGTCCAGGAACAACTTCAAATCGCTACACTGGAAAGCTCTAGATGAGAGGGAGAGAGAGATTGCATGATGTGTGTGACAAGATAATACATGGCCGTAATACTATGAATATGAGTGCTTGAAGTATCCAAAAGTGTCATTTTTATGACAAATGTGGACAGATTTTATTTTTATATGTGGTGAATGTGATGAATCAAATTTTGATTTCATATGTTCCTGTCCAATACGAGTGGTGTATATTTTCTGACTTGGTCTGAATGTGTCTCCTTGGGATTCCAAATCTGTTAATATTAACTGATTCCCTCCATTCAGTTGTAACATTGTATATTTGATTGTGAAATATTGACGTGAGAGAGTACATGTGTTCCGTAAAGTTGGGGTTGGCCATGGCCATGTTGGGTTTGATGCGTGCATGCCTGGTTTTCTCCTGTAGATGGGTGTCGGCACAGAAGGTCTGCCCGCTGTCCTCAGCCAACATGCTCCGTCTTCATGGCAGCTCAAATTTTTTATCGAGGTTCTCTCCTCTAGATCCGCCGTGTTTCGCCTAGGGGCTTGCGCTGCCTAGTTGATAGGGTCACCTCGTAGAGGATGTGGTCATAGACCACGCACGGTCGGTCTTGGGATAGGGAAACGTTATGCTAGTCCGGAGGGATTACGCCACAATGGCCACCTCGCGAAGACCCAGGGTCCTAGACTAGGGAGGTCCAAGGGGGAGCACCGGGAGGGCTACCCCTCTACCCGCACCTCCAACACAATCCCTTCCCCTGGTAGCTTCATCCCCAAGGAGGAAACAGAGCTACCTGCAACACCCAAGTTGGGGTTAAAATGTACTACTTGGTCGGCTTGCTTGGTAGTACGTCTGCTATTCATGTATGAATTTTTGGAATAAACCGATCAGTTAAAAAACCTTAACTGTGGAGTTAGAGGAGTATGTGAGTGTGTGTGCCCATGTGTTTGTATGGTATGTGTGTTTATGCAAGTGTGTGTGGATGTTTACTCAATGTGTGCGGGTATGTGAGTGTGAGAAAGAAAAGAAATATTAGGCAAAGTCACTGAACTAAAAATTGAATATTTCACAAAGACAACAAAATCAGAATAATTGGTGAATTTATTGTTACTCTTATTACAAATATGTCAATTGACATAACTTGCTGACTTTTTACAAAAGATTTTTTTTTAAAGCCAAATGTGCCACACTTTTACAGAGAACATATCACATGAAATGCATGACACACATGCGCAAAGAAAAACAATCACAGAAGGATCCATTGGAATTTATGTTTATGATTCAGCGGCTCAGAAATAGAATTATGACAAAGAAGGTCAGATTCAACAAAGGGTTTGTACTCATGGGACGCAGATTTTCCATTGATGGTAATTTATAAATTTCATCACGCTCATTGTAGCTAACTGACATCTTTTGACCAACCCGGACTGATTTAGTGCACCACGTGACTTTGACCAACCAGAACTGATTTAGTGCACCATGTGACTTGTTTGACCAACCAGAACCGATTTAGTGCATCATGTGACTTGTTTGACCAACCAGGACTGATTTAGTGCACCATGTGACTAGTTCGACCAACCAGGGCCGATTTAGTGCACCATGTGACTTGTTTGACCAACCAGAACTGATTCAGTACACCATGTGACTTGTTTGACCAACCAGGACTGATTTAGCGCACCATGTAACTTGTTTGACCAACCAGGACTTATTTAGTGCACCATGTGACTTGTTTGACCAACCAGGGCTGACCTAATGCACCACGTGACTTGTTTGACCAACCAGGATTGATTTAGCGCCCTATGTAACTTGTTCGACCAACCAGGACTTATCTAATGCACCATGTGACTTGTTTGACCAACCAGGACTGATTTAGTGCCCCATGTGACTTGTTCGACCAACCAGGGCCGATTTAGTGCACCATGTGACTTGTTTGACCAACCAGAACTGATTTAGTGCACCATGTGACTTGTTTGACCAACCAGGACTGATTTAGTGCACCATGTGACTTGTTTGATCAACCAGAACTGATTTAGTGCACCATGTGACTTGTTTGACCAACCAGAACCGATTTAGTGCACCATGTGACTTGTTCGACCAACCAGGGCCGATTTAGTGCACCATGTGACTTGTTTGACCAACCAGGACTGATTTAGCACACCATGTGACTTGTTTGACCAACCAGAACTGATTTAGGGCATCATGTGACTTGTTTGACCAACCAGAACTGATTTAGGGCATCATGTGACTTGTTTGACCAACCAGAACTGATTTAGGGCATCATGTGACTTGTTTGACCAACCAGGACTAATTTAGCACACCATGTGACTTGTTTGACCAACCAGGATTGATTTAGCGCCCTATGTAACTTGTTCGACCAACCAGGGCTGACCTAATGCACCACGTGACTTGTTTGACCAACCAGGACTGACTTAGCGCACCATGTAACTTGTTTGACCAACCAGGACTTATTTAGTGCACCATGTGACTTGTTTGACCAACCAGGGCTGACCTAATGCACCACGTGACTTGTTTGACCAACCAGGACTGATTTAGCGCATCTTGTGACTTCTTTCATCAACCAGAACTTATTATGTGAACCATGTGACTTGTTTGACCAACCAAGACTGATTTAGTGCATCATGTGACTTCTTTGACCAACAAGGACTGATTTAGTGCATCATGTGACATGATTGACCAACCAGAACTGATTAAGTGCACCACGTGACTTGTTTGACCAACTAGAACTGGTTAGGTTTACCATGTGACTTCTTTTGACCAACCAGGGCCAATTTAGGGCACCACGTGACCAACTAGAACTGATTGTGTACCATTTGTGACTTGTTTGACTTACCAGGACTGATTTAGTGCACCATGTGACCTATTTGATCAACCAGGAATGATTTAGTTCACAACGTGACTTGTTTGACCAACCAGAACTGATTTAGTGCACCATGTGACTTATTTGACCAACCAGAACTGATTTAGGGCACCATGTGACTTGTTTGACAACCAGAACCGATTTAGTGCATCATGTGACTTGTTTGACCAACCAGGACTAATGTAGTGCCCCATGTGACTTGTTCGACCAACCAGGGCCGATTTAGTGCACCATGTGACTTGTTTGACCAACCAGGGCTAATTTAGTGCCCCATGTGACTTGTTCGACCAACCAGGGCCGATTTAGTGCACCATGTGACTTGTTTGACCAACCAGAACTGATTTAGTGCACCATGTGACTTGTTTGACCAACCAGGACTGATTTAGTGCACCATGTGACTTGTTTGACCAACCAGAACTGATTTAGTGCACCATGTGACTTGTTTGACCAACCAGAACCGATTTAGTGCATCATGTGACTTGTTTGACCAACCAGGACTAATTTAGCACACCATGTGACTTGTTCGACCAACCAGGGCCGATTTAGTGCACCATGTGACTTGTTTGACCAACCAGGACTGATTTAGCACACCATGTGACTTGTTTGACCAACCAGAACTGATTTAGGGCATCATGTGACTTGTTTGACCAACCAGAACTGATTTAGGGCATCATGTGACTTGTTTGACCAACCAGAACTGATTTAGGGCATCATGTGACTTGTTTGACCAACCAGAACTGATTTAGTGCACCATGTGACTTGTTTGATCAACCAGGACTAATATAAGTTTAGCACACCATGTGACTTGTTCGACCAACCTGGGCCGATTTAGTGCACCATGTGACTTGTTTGACCAACCAGGACTGATTTAGCACACCATGTGACTTATTTGACAAACCAGGACCAATTTAGTGCAACACGTGACTTGTTTGACCAACCAGGACTCATTCTGTGCACCATGTGACTTGTTTGACCAACCGGGACTGACTTCGTGCACCATGTGACTTGTTTGACCAACCAGGACCCATATAGCACACAGTGTTACTTGTTTGACCAACCAGGACTGATTAAGCACACCATGTGACCGGTTCGACCAACCAGAGCCGATTTCGTGCACCACGTGAATTGTTTGACCAACCAGGACTGATTTAGTTGACCACGTGAGTTGTTTGACCAACCAGGACTGATTTAGTTGACCACGTGACTTGTTTGACCAACCAGAACTGATTTAGTGCACCATGTGACTTGTTTGACCAACCAGGACTGATTTAGCGCACCATGTGACTTGTTTGACCAACCAGAACTGATTCAGTACACCATGTGACTTGTTTGACCAACCAGAACTGATTCAGTACACCATGTGACTTGTTTGACCAACCAGAACTGATTCAGTACACCATGTGACTTGTTTGACCAACCAGGAGTGATTCAGCACACCATGTGACTTGTTCGACCAACCAGGGCCGATTTCGTGCACCACGTGACTTGTTTGACCAACCAGGACTGATTTAGTTGACCACGTGACTTGTTTGACCAACCAGGACTGATGTAGTGCACCATGTGACTTGTTTGACCAACCAGGACTGATTTAGCGCACCATGTGACTTGTTTGCCCAACCAGAACTGATTCAGTACACCATGTGACTTGTTTGACCAACCAGGACTGATTCAGTAGCGCACCATGTGACTTGCTTGACAAACTAGAACTGACTTAGTACACCATGTGACTTGTTTGACCAACCAGGACTGATTTAGTGCACCATGTGACTTGCTTGACAAACTAGAACTGACTTAGTACACTGTCACGATTAGGTGACAGGGATCAAGAAAAGGTCACTCGGTGGGGTGCCCTCTCTTGATCCAGTGCGACAGAAAGCGTCTGTTTTCCAGTCACCGGATGTGGATTCTGCTGACAGCGCCAAACAAGCACGAGATTTCTGTTTTGCACGCATTTCACGGGGATAATTTTGCTTGGGGAGGCAGAATTGTCGATAGCTGAACTTGTTATGTGACAAGGTTAGTCACGTGTTATTCTCAAGGTTGTCTGTCTGAGACAAGGATTTTCACACTCGAAAACTCAGCGCTGGGGAGAACGGTCGGTGTCTTATATTTCCTGCGAGTTTGATGGACTTCATCGCTTTGATTTCTGGATTGATATTCAACGCGCCGCTCTGCATATGTACAGGAGGGCTTCAGGAAACTTCAGTTTGAGACCACTTTCTCTCCGTTCACATTGCGGTCTGACGTTGACGGGTCGTCATATTCTCTTCGCTGTGCGGTGAGGTAATTTCACGGCATAAAGTATTCAGCAAGAGGCGAATGGGGTATCGCTGTTGACGAACAGGTGCCATTCAAAGGAGGAAGCAGTTTTCGCTTCAAGGAGAGTGCTACCTACATAGGCTTTTGAGGTAATAAATCATTATTTAATGCTGTTGACGAGTCTGTGTTTGTGGATTGAAATACTCTCTGTTGTTCTTTCCAGGTTAGCGCATATTTTGCTCTTTGTGACGCTAAAATACTAATCTGTATATGGTTTTTGCAGATATGGAGAGAAGGAAGGAAAATGGCTGATTTGTTGTAAAAGTCCGTTTTTGCAGGCCCACGTGCTCGGTGAAATATGTAAAGATGACATGTTTAAAGGTGGAGGTTGAGGGGTAGCATGACATGTTTAGTGTACCGAGGCTTTTTCGTTTGCAGCCTTTGTTTCCTGTCTTCATTTCTACCTGCCATTTTTGCGGGCTGTTATCTGCGGGACGCTACGGGGAGTGATGTAACCAGCTAACCGGCTAACCAGCTAACCAGCGACTGGGTGCGGCGCCTGATGTCTCCACTGTTCCCTGCTTCGTCACTACGCTAACCAGCACTTCATTCGACGGAGCAGTTGTGGAGACTAAAGACTAATTACAGGACGTCCACTCAGTGGCAGAAGAAAAGCTAAGTGCACCATGTCTTTGCACCCTGTTTACCACCGTTGTCATCTTTTCTATTTATGATTATACTCGAGCGGTGACAGCGTGGGGTTTGTGACACCTGCATTAACCAGTACTTCTAACAGTCATATTTTCCTAACTTTACACGGGATCAGCGTGTTACTATAATTTTCTACACCTAACTGGCATTTTGTCAGTGACCTCTTGGTATTTTACGTTTTGAACGTAAAAGAACATATTTTGAGTGAAGTCTCGAGGGAGGTGGCGAGTTATTACATAAACAGGCGTCTGAAACTTATACTTTTGTTGATTCTATTTAATTGTATGACTGCGAGAGTGGATCGTGGTGTGGTTAGTTAGTTAGAAGTAACTAACCGTTTCATAATCACCTTATGTGATATATTGAAACGTGACACGTGGGGGCCAAGCCGGGATTTACTCAGTTAATTTCCAACTGATAAAGACCCACCAATTAAGGATAACTAAGAGCAGATAATCTCGTCAGTGCTCGACTTATTTTCTGCTTGGTGCTACCCTTTTTTGTATAGTTTTGATCATATACCACACCTTCAGCGATTCACATCTTGCAGGAAATGTAAATTGTAATTTGTGAGCTATTGTATGCGCTAACTGTGATTACTTCCCTTTCCTTTGTTTGTGAATCTTTGTTGTTGTACGTTCAGAGTTTTCCGTTGCAGAGAGCTGAGCGGGGTTAGCGGATTTGTTATTCGTTTTACTCAGTGTTCTCTACATTGTTGTTTCGGATCCTGTAACAGGTTACATTTCTACCGTCTTGTTTTACTTGGATTTTTCTCCATATTTTGACTTTGTTGGAATTTGGGGGGGAAGGGTCCGAGGACTTCTGTCCTAACCAAGGCTGTGGGAAACACTCTGTTTCACCGCAAAAAGCAGCCGATAAATTAGGCCACGGATGTGGGAAACACTCTGTTTCACCGCAAAAAGCAGCCATAAAGTAGGCTACGCGTTTTGTTCTACACCGTTTGGATTTTTCTTCTGCGTTTTCCTGTTGCTGGATTTTTGTATCCATTTCATCTTCGCGGGTTCTAGCTTTAGCTGCGTTAGACTGACCTTTGTGATAAAGCTTTTCTAAATTAACCATGGCTACAGGGGGATCTCCTACGAGGAGAATAACTTTTGAGACTCCTGGCAGTGAGGAACAGACAGAGCGTGACGCACGCGTTAGAGCGCGTAGTTTAGTTAAACGCAAGGAGTTGGAACGTAGGGAAGACATAGAGCGACAGACGAGAAAAGAAGAGCTTGACAGACAAGAACGACAGGCCGAACGTGACAGACAGGACAAGAAGGACGAACTTGACAGACAAGAAAGAGAACGAGACAGACAGGACAAGAAGGACGAACTTGACAGACAAGAAAGAGAACGACAGGCCGAACGTGACAGACAGGACAAACAGGCCGAACGCGATCACCAGCTAGAACTAGCTAGGCTACAGGCCGAGAAGGGTACGCTTACTCAGGCTAGCGCGCCGACGTTTGTCGCTGACCGTACGAGACTGCCGACGTTCGACGATGACAAAGACGAGCTCGACGACTTTTTGCGCCGGTTTGAGCGTATTGCATCTGACCAGAAGTGGGAAGAGGCCACGTGGGCTAGCCGCCTCAGCACTTGCTTAAAGGGACGCGCATTGCAGCTCTACAACGCTTTGGATGACGAGGAGGCGAGGAACTATCAGGCACTAAAGAAGGCATTACTCCAGCGCTTCAACCTGACTGCTGAAGCCTACCGACGACGTCTGCGGAACAGCAAGAGACTGAGCGGCGAGCTGAGTCATCAATTTGTGGCACGTCTAAATCTTTACCTGCGGCGCTGGGTGGAGATGGCCGAGAAGAACTGGACCGTCGACGACCTTGCCGACCTCATTGTCATGGAACAACTGATGTCCAGCCTGCGACCTGAGGTGGTGACCTTCGTGCAGGAGCACCAGCCAAAGACTGCTCAGGAGGCAGCCGACTGGATCAGAGTGCACGAGGACGCCCAGGCGATCTCCGGCAAATCGTCAGGCTCACGGCCGGGAAAAACGGGGAATTCAGGTTCTTCAGGACCCAAGGAACGGAAGGACGATCAGGGACACAAGGGATCAAGTTCCAGAACTGACATCCAGTGTTTCTACTGTAACAAGCGGGGCCACGTGAAGAAAGACTGCCATAAGAGACAGGCTGACCAGAAGGGCGTACATTTTGTGGGCAGTGAGGAGCTCAGGGACGTCACGAGCACATGCACGATTCCACAACTCTGCGTTCCGTGCTCCAGGAAACATTTCCAGCCCCACTGCAACGTCTACGTCAACAGAGTGAAGGGCGAAGGTCTGCGGGACACCGGGGCAGACATGATAGTGGTACGGCCGAGTCTGGTTCCAGCTATGGCCTACACAGGAGACAGCATCAGGGTGAGAATGGCCGAGGCATCTCACGCTTACGACCTGAACACAGCGGTGATCAAGGTCGTAACACCATTGTTCACGGGGACCATTGTGGCCGTCGTCATGGACGATCCTCCATGCGACCTGCTCATTGGGAACCGTGTCCAGTTTGTGGACGGCGTCACCAGGGAGGTTCCCGTTTATCGGTCTCCCGACGTCATTTCAGTTCTCACGCGGGCACAGGCGGAGCGAGAGGGCAAACCTCTCAAACCCCTACCTGCTGCACGAGCTGCCCTGGGGAACGTGACCCCCGCGCTTCTCGTGAAGGCTCAGGATTCTGACCCGACATTAGCTACTCCTCGGGAGCACGCGAAGTCGGGGAAGGTGAAGCTGAGCGGGAAGCATGGGAGGTCAAAGTTCCTCAGGGAGAAGAAGTTGCTCTACCGTGAGTTTAGCAACAAAGAAGGAGTTTTCAAACAGGTTGTCGTGCCTCGCGAGTTTCGCGAGGGTGTCATGGCAACGGCACACGACTCGATTCTGGGAGGTCATCTTGGCACCAAGAAGACCACGGACCGTGTGTGGCGCCACTTCTATTGGCCAGGCATCTGCACGGATGTCCGACGTTTCTGTGCGTCATGCGATAAGTGCCAGAAGGTGGTTGCCAAAGGAAGGGTGAGGAAGGTCCCCTTAGAGAAGATGCCGCTCATCGACGAACCCTTTCGTCGGGTGGCAGTTGACATCATCGGGCCCATCTTGCCTGCGTCTGAGGACGGAAACAGATTCATCTTGACCATGGTGGACTACGCCACTCGATACCCAGAGGCGATCCCTCTGAAATCGATCGAAGCTACGCGAGTAGCTGAAGCACTGGTTACCATGTGGTCCCGGCTGGGAATTCCATCAGAAGTTCTCACCGACAGAGGCACTCAGTTCACGGGAGGAGTGATGGCGGAGGCAGCACGACTGCTATCACTGGAGCAGCACTTCACCACTCCTTACCATGCTCAGTGCAACGGACTGGTGGAAAGGTTCAATGGTACCCTGAAAACCATGCTGAGGAAACTAGCTCAGGAGAAACCACGCACGTGGGACAGGTACATCCCAGCACTGCTTTTTGCATACCGCGAGGTTCCTCAGGAGAGCTTGGGTTTTTCCCCATTTGAGCTGTTGTACGGCAGACAGGTACGCGGTCCCATGGCTATTCTGCGTCAGGCTTGGACGGACGAAGAAGCTGACGAGGAGGTGCAGACGACAGCGACCTACATCGTAGAACTCAGGAACAGGATTGAAGAGACCTGCAAACTGGCTCAAGAGACCTGGGAAGAGCAGCACAGCGTTATGCGCGAGGATTCGACCGCAAGGCACGGCCGCGCAGCTTCAAGATAGAACGAGTGTTGCTACTTCTACCTGTCAAACACAACAAGCTACAACTGCAGTGGCAAGGACCTTTTGAGGTGACAGCGAAGGTGGGCCAGAACGACTACAGGATCATGATGCACGCGGGAAAGCACGCCTGTACCACGCCAACCTGCTGCGCGCCTACATAGAGAGGACTGCCTACGGGGAGAAGAACAAAGACCAGAAGAACAAAGACAAGAAGACAGAGAAGGTTGCAGTCATCAGGGGTGAAACGAGGGGTTGCTCGTTCTTGAGGACGACCTTTCTGTCTGGAAACAGACCATCAACCTCTGCAATATCTTCAGGTTGCAAGGTTGGCAAACGCCAGACTTATGCGCTGGGCGTTGATCCTCCAACCGTACCAATTCACGGTACGCGTCATTCCAGGCACCAACAATGTTGGAGCCGATTTTCTCTCTCGGGCTGTAGAGGAGAACATGACTGGGAGCGAAACCGAGGTTTCGTCTTGAAGAGGGGAGGTGTGTCACGATTAGGTGACAGGGATCAAGAAAAGGTCACTCGGTGGGGTGCCCTCTCTTGATCCAGTGCGACAGAAAGCGTCTGTTTTCCAGTCACCGGATGCAGATTCTGCTGACAGCGCCAAACAAGCACGAGATTTCTGTTTTGCACGCATTTCACGGGGATAATTTTGCTTGGCGAGGCAGAATTGTCGATAGCTGAACTTGTTATGTGACAAGGTTAGTCACGTGTTATTCTCAAGGTTGTCTGTCTGAGACAAGGATTTTCACACTCGAAAACTCAGCGCTGGGGAGAACGGTCGGTGTCTTATATTTCCTGCGAGTTTGATGGACTTCATCGCTTTGATTTCTGGATTGATATTCAACGCGCCGCTCTGCATATGTACAGGAGGGCTTCAGGAAACTTCAGTTTGAGACCACTTTCTCTCCGTTCACATTGCGGTCTGACGTTGACGGGTCGTCATATTCTCTTCGCTGTGCGGTGAGGTAATTTCACGGCATAAAGTATTCAGCAAGAGGCGAATGGGGTATCGCTGTTGACGAACAGGTGCCATTCAAAGGAGGAAGCAGTTTTCGCTTCAAGGAGAGTGCTACCTACATAGGCTTTTGAGGTAATAAATCATTATTTAATGCTGTTGACGAGTCTGTGTTTGTGGATTGAAATACTCTCTGTTGTTCTTTCCAGGTTAGCGCATATTTTGCTCTTTGTGACGCTAAAATACTAATCTGTATATGGTTTTTGCAGATATGGAGAGAAGGAAGGAAAATGGCTGATTTGTTGTAAAAGTCCGTTTTTGCAGGCCCACGTGCTCGGTGAAATATGTAAAGATGACATGTTTAAAGGTGGAGGTTGAGGGGTAGCATGACATGTTTAGTGTACCGAGGCTTTTTCGTTTGCAGCCTTTGTTTCCTGTCTTCATTTCTACCTGCCATTTTTGCGGGCTGTTATCTGCGGGACGCTACGGGGAGTGATGTAACCAGCTAACCGGCTAACCAGCTAACCAGCGACTGGGTGCGGCGCCTGATGTCCACTGTTCCCTGCTTCGTCACTACGCTAACCAGCACTTCATTCGACGGAGCAGTTGTGGAGACTAAAGACTAATTACAGGACGTCCACTCAGTGGCAGAAGAAAAGCTAAGTGCACCATGTCTTTGCACCCTGTTTACCACCGTTGTCATCTTTTCTATTTATGATTATACTCGAGCGGTGACAGCGTGGGGTTTGTGACACCTGCATTAACCAGTACTTCTAACAGTCATATTTTCCTAACTTTACACGGGATCAGCGTGTTACTATAATTTTCTACACTTAACTGGCATTTGTTGTCAGTGACCTCTTGGTATTTTACGTTTTGAACGTAAAAGAACATATTTTGAGTGAAGTCTCGAGGGAGGTGGCGAGTTATTACATAAACAGGCGTCTGAAACTTATACTTTTGTTGATTCTATTTAATTGTGTAAAGCCGAGCGGTCTTAGCTTCACATTAACTCTAACTGTCTGTGTCTGTGTCTTAGATGTTATACGTGTTTGAAGGTCATTTGTCAGGATGGCAATCACACGACAGGACAAACAGACACACAGAATATAAACTCAAGAAGAGGCAGGTAAAGTTCAAAATTGTATTGAATCAAAACAAATCATAAAAACAACTCAATACAAGGCGTTGGTTCTTTTCAGAAAATATATCTGTACATTGGTTCACTCTATTCCTGTAATTTTCCTACTCCTTACAGAAATATTCTAAGTCCAAAAATGGCTGAAAATTTGGGCATGACCCGTAGGTACCTTTAGCAAAATACGCTACTGAAAGCAATATCCTATGTCCTAAAATGGCTGAAAATTTGGGCAGAGGTTCGGGGCCTGGATAAAAATAAAGTAAAAGAGTAAAGCGACGCCACTTTACTCGCCGTGTGGTAACCTGGGACTGCGGAACGTTTTTTGTTAACCCTGTCAGTTCAGTCCACAGGGCGGAGTCCGGTATACCATTTAGACACTTAAGCCAGGTTGGTTGCCAAAACTCCGGAGGACAGTTTAGAGATGACAACAAATACTTCTCAGTACTCAGGTTGGAACTCATCCACAACCATTCCCAAAGAAGCAATGCTGTAACCCTAAGTGGTGGTGGGGAGTCCGGTATACCGTTTAGACACAAAGTCAGGTTGGTTGCTCAGACTCCCGCCGAACCTTGAAAACTAGCAGCTTATATACCTTCCATGACTGTCCCTGACGTCAGTCCACGTGCAAAAACAAATTCGTGGCAAGTGACAGGAGCGTGACTTAGGGTTCACAACCCCGCCAGTTTAGTCGGCGCGATCGTGTCAACGTCATAGAACAAAATGGGGAGGGAGGGGGAAGAGTTTCGAGGCTGCTATCAGCCTCCATAGAAGCTACAGTTAAAACCCCTCAAACATACACAAAAACTCCTGTACTAAGAAAACTACATCAAAAACGCTATAAAGAAATACATCAATAAAATGGAAATTCCACGACGCATCATTTGATACCAAATACTCATTGGTTATCAACACTGTGAACAAAGCGCAAAACCTCTGACTATTACCTCGCAAAATAGTCATGTCACACCAAAAACCGTATGCAGTTACAAGATGATAAACATAAAATCTACATTCTACTAAACAAATGAATACAGACTACATGTTTATATTGAATACATGGGTAAAAGAAAGAATGATATACATGTAAAAGCTACATAAAAGACGAAAGAGAGAGAGAGAGAGAGAGGAGAGAGAGAGAGAGAGAGAGAGAGAGAGAGAGAACAAGACAAGACAAGGGAGAGAGAGAGAGATAGAAAGAGAGAGAGAGAAGACAAGACAAAGGAGAGAAAGAGAGAGAGAGAGAGTGTGTGTGTGTGTGTGTGTGTTCGTCTGTGTGTACCAAGTATTATTCAACATGGAAGTAAAGAATCAGATCAAGCTGGAAAGGAGGGTTGGGTGGGGGGAAGAAAGGTGAGAGTTGGATGTCGAAAAACAATGCTTTCGCGGGCGGTCCACGTGCTCAAAATTAAGCCGTAGCGAGTTAGTGACCTAGGGTTCATATCCCGTCAGTCAAGCCGGCGCCATCGTGTCAAAACCAATTAACCAATTAATTCTACCGCAAGAGAACAATAGAAAAGTACTATATCACACCTATCTCCGAACAATTTACTAGGGGAAAGAACAAATATGATTTTAGAGTGTGAATCTTAATTCCACACAGTTTCAATACTAACTTAGATAATATATTCTGCTCTCTACGCCTTCTCTTCTTCTTCACTCTATATACTTTAAGAAGAAAATTACATATGGAGAAAAGACAAAAATATTCCTGTAGTCGCTTTTCTCCACAATGCCCCCCTCCACAAAAACAGTTTGCCCTCAAACTGAAAATGACCGAGGGTATTGAAACTTCTCAAAGCAGAAAAATACTCATCCTTTTACAAAAAGCAAAAAATCATATTTACAGAAAACTAGTGAAAAAACAATGCCTCTCCTTTCGCTTCTGACACCAAATGTAAAAACGAGCGGAAGGATAAGATTTGCGTTAGAAACACCATTAGTAACGCCGAACCAACAACCTGTGTTCGTTCTTATTGGATTCCAACTCAAAAATTGTGAATTGGGCCCAAACCAAAGAAAAACAACTCTCTCAGCTTGTCAGTTCTATTATCATTATACATCAAACAGAAAGAGAAGAAATACATTGTTAAACAAAATATGTGATTACAGGTAGATAAAATTAATCAAGGTAAACTCAGACATGTGATTTTTTCCATATGTTTCTCTCGCCGAAAACGAAAAGAGAGAAGTTATGAGAAAAAAAACTTGGAATGATTTGGTTCCTTCGCGACCATCTCAATGACATAAGTGATGTATTTTACAGTTTACTCGGACACAGATATAAAAATGAAGGTTATAAAAAAACTTCTGCAGCTATAGTCCAAATTTTTTTTTTCAAAAGAACGTTAGACTTTCCACTCTAGTCTTCTGTTCCATTTAAAAAAAACACACCCACACACCGATTTACCTCGCCGTGGTTGGTTTCGCAATACATTCAGAAAACATGACATCGCGGAACCAAACTTCACAGCAACATATAAAAGAGAGGACAACCGTTCAAACTTATTTATGTTCAACATTTCAACAAATACAAGAAACAATTAACAGAATAAAAAGACAAAATGTGTATTCTTACTGGTCGTAAGTGTACACTCACATCTGCCCCCATTATCTTTGAAACACACACACGGCGCAATAACTCATCTAATGTCTGTCTCTTTCTTCTTTTAAAAACAATCCTACATGACTCATGTAACTAATTAACTCAATGTCTTTGATGCTCTAAATAATAAAACCTTCGATCGTTGACGTCATCGTTGTTGGAGTTGCGGCGACATCACGGATGCGGCGTTGACGACGAGGATGTTACGTCACTCTGACGTCATCTCGTCACAGCATCGGCGTCAACATCGGCTGGCGCGTCCTCGCGGCGCCAGGCAGCTACCTCCGTCACAGCAACGACATCAACATCGACTGGCCCGTCCTCGCGGCGCCAGACAGCTACCTCCGTCGTTTCTGTCACTGCAAAAGCGTCGACCTCGGTGAAACATCCGCCCCCGGACGACCCCCAGCTGGAGCACCGTTTAACGCCGAGACGCAGCTGGCATCCCAGGTCGACCGCAGTGTCTTCACCGGGACGAAGGTAGTGGTGTCGTTGACTGCCACCGTAGATTCTGATAATGATTTTCGAAGAGATTTGTGGTTCTGTGTTCTTCTCTTTGACAACCTTCTCGGTTTCTGCAATAGGTTCATGGACTGGTGACCGATGCGTGTCTTCGGGACCCCTCGTTGTAATCTAAGTCCCCTTCCGAGAAGTCCATCTCTCAGGCTCCCTCGCTGCTGGATGCACTTAGCTCTCCAGTTGATCAGCCCACCCGACCTATGTGGCCGCATAGGTCCAGCACACGCCGCTCAAACCACTCTTTCGGTTATGCTTGCCTTGCCTGTCCTCTGGTAGGTCTTCTGTACCATACCCTCCAGTGCCACCTAGTGTGACACCAGGTCAAGACGGTTCCCAATCCAATCCCCCGCAGGTTGTTGGACTACACCCATGGCAGAGTGTATATGACTCTTCTGTAGTAAGTTGTTGCAACAAGAAAAAAACCAAATGTTTCATCAGCTCTGGCCAGACGCTGTCTACTCCATCGTGAACCCCTCAGTCTCCTCTAATGGTCAAATCTCAGTCTATCAGGCGGATGACGAGTCCTGCTGGTTCGCCGTAGCTTCGTTGTCGCCCCTGTTGTTATCTGCATCTCTTTCATCGTTGGTTATACTAATCTATGCTTTTTAACAAAAATCAGAACAAAAACATCTATCGAGCTCCCTACCCTTATTGATTACGAAGTCACTGGTGCCTATTTCCTTGGTGCTTGCGTCTGACGCTTGAGTTGTCGATGATGTCGCCTCGCTCCGCGGATTCCGGGAGAGTGGTACCTTGACGACATCAGGCGCGTCCTCGCGGCGCCGGACAGCAACAAAGGACCAGATGACACCCGGCGCGTCCTCGCGGCGCCGGACAGGAACGCAGGAACGGGTGACCTCTGTGACGACTTCTGTGGCGGTGATAGGACTCGAGACGCACCAGCTGCAGCGTCAGACAGGTTCCCCTGTCTCGTCAGACAGAGGCAAGAATCGCGGCCTCGTGGCAGCGCGCCGTAAAGCTCGCTCGCCGACCGGATCCCCTGTAGCGCACTAGTGAGCTGGGTTGTCCTTGTCAGTTCGATGTACGGTGTTGTTGTTGGTATCGGCTGCGTTTCGTGATGACGTAGTTCTTCTCTGCCGTCGCTGGAATCTTGTGGGCCGAGATGTCCGACGGTGTAGTTCTTGGGACGTGTACAGAATCCCTCTGTATCTTGCATGCAGTGTCCCACACTGCACACGGAAGCAACCTTCAGCAGGCTTTGTCCCCTCCTTGTCTGTCTTCTCTTCAAAGATGCGCTGATCTTCGGAAAATCTGTTGCCTGACGTAACGCCTGACGTCAGTACAACCCCAACCACCTGTGCAGCCGTCACAGGTGTAAGAAGACCAAAACATCTCCCTCCTCGATGGCCCGTCTCCAGCTACTGTCTTCTCTTCTAGCTGCCGGATAGACTATCTGTACCAGGCGTCTGACGTCTTCCGCTAACGCAGGCAGACTTCGCCACCCAATCCGCCTTTCCGTTGAATGTTGGCGGACATCTGTTGAACTCGCTTCCGCCGGTCAGCGAAGCGACGTTCCTTCCCTCGAGTTCCAGCCAGTGTCCCTGTCTGTCCAGAACTCGACATCTATGCTAGCAGGGAAGGTTTTCCCCACCCGGCATCTGTTGCTTTCCCAGGTTACACACGTTAGGATGACCGCGTGTCACCGAGGCTGCAGCGTCAGAAAAGCTCGATCGTCCTTGGACCCCAGTGACAAGCTTCGTGTCACCTCTGTCGCTGTCGCGTCGCCTCTCTCGCTCTTCCTCTGCAGTTGTAGTCGTCTCGCCAGCTGGCCGCTCGTCCCCCACTGCCGTTGTTCTGTACGCGCTGTGATCCGGGGATACAGAGACTGACTCCAAGACCGCTGTCTGTCCCTGAATATTCTCCTTCGGCGTTGTCGCCTCGTGCCGCAGAGCGCTGCTCTCCTGGCGTTGGCTGCTCTGCTCTCCTGCCAGCAACACGTGAATCGTGTCGCCGACAGTATGCAGCTCTGGCTTCCCAGTCCAGGTCTCGAGTTGGAGAGACGGACCGGAAAGCCACTCTGTACTGCTCCCGTGTGTAGTTGACTGAAGACGACCCCTGCTGTGTTGTCCGGCTGGTCCCTTGCCTTTCCTCCAAGCGCCGTGTAGACCGTGTTCCTCGTAGCCAAGACAACGTGCCGTGTTGTCCCTGCATGCCAGCTGTGTTGACTGCACTGCATGCCCTCTGGAACACTGCCTCGTTGTCCGCTATCTTGCTTCGGTCCGCAGCCATCAGCAGGAAGGGTGATTTTCAGGGAGCAGACGAAAAAAAAAGTTTTGCCCAGCAAAAGGAAAAACCAGCTTAAAGCTTTGAACACTAACAGCCCCATCTCTTTAAAGTACACAGAGAAAAAGACCTAACTGACAGCAAAAAAAAAAAAATATGCAAGTGTTTGCATTATGCTGTTTCAAGGGAGGTAGGCGACGACCCTTGTCAGTACCGCCTGACGCCCGCAGGTCTTCTTGTGAATCAAAGTCAGACATCTTGCTTCGCAGCAGTCCAGAGAAATAAAGTCACTGGCTAAGTGACTGAGAAAAATAAAATAAAAACAAAAGGATGCGATGGGATCTTCTCTTTCTAAGTAAAAATAAATCGGAAGCTACCAAAACCTACAGTGAACCAATCTTGATCCCACTTCTGACACCATTTGTAAAGCCGAGCGGTCTTAGCTTCACATTAACTCTAACTGTCTGTGTCTGTGTCTTAGATGTTATACGTGTTTGAAGGTCATTTGTCAGGATGGCAATCACACGACAGGACAAACAGACACACAGAATATAAACTCAAGAAGAGGCAGGTAAAGTTCAAAATTGTATTGAATCAAAACAAATCATAAAAACAACTCAATACAAGGCGTTGGTTCTTTTCAGAAAATATATCTGTACATTGGTTCACTCTATTCCTGTAATTTTCCTACTCCTTACAGAAATATTCTAAGTCCAAAAATGGCTGAAAATTTGGGCATGACCCGTAGGTACCTTTAGCAAAATACGCTACTGAAAGCAATATCCTATGTCCTAAAATGGCTGAAAATTTGGGCAGAGGTTCGGGGCCTGGATAAAAATAAAGTAAAAGAGTAAAGCGACGCCACTTTACTCGCCGTGTGGTAACCTGGGACTGCGGAACGTTTTTTGTTAACCCTGTCAGTTCAGTCCACAGGGCGGAGTCCGGTATACCATTTAGACACTTAAGCCAGGTTGGTTGCCAAAACTCCGGAGGACAGTTTAGAGATGACAACAAATACTTCTCAGTACTCAGGTTGGGACTCTTCCACAACCATTCCCAAAGAAGCAATGCTGTAACCCTAAGTGGTGGGGAGTCCGGTATACCATTTAGACACGAGGTCAGGTTGGTTGCTCAGACTCTCGCCGAACCTTGAAAACTAACAGCTTATATACCTTCCATGACTGTCCCTGACGTCAGTCCACGTGCAAAAACAAATTCGTGGCAAGTGACAGGAGCGTGACTTAGGGTTCACAACCCCGCCGGTTTAGTCGGCGCGATCGTGTCAACGTCATAGAACAAAATGGGGAGGGAGGGGGGAGAGTTTCGAGGCTGCTATCAGCCTCCATACAAGCTACAGTTAAAACCCCTCAAACATACACAAAAACTCCTGTACTAAGAAAACTACATCAAAAACGCTATAAAGAAATACATCAATAAAATGGAAATTCCACGACGCATCATTTGATACCAAATACTCATTGGTTATCAACACTGTGAACAAAGCGCAAAACCTCTGACTATTACCTCGCAAAATAGTCATGTCACACCAAAAACCGTATGCAGTTACAAGATGATAAACATAAAATCTACATTCTACTAAACAAATGAATACAGACTACATGTTTATATTGAATACATGGGTAAAAGAAAGAATGATATACATGTAAAAGCTACATAAAAGACGAAAGAGAGAGAGAGAGAGAGAGGAGAGAGAGAGAGAGAGAGAGAGAGAGAGAGAGAGAGAGAGAGAGAGAGAGAAAGAGAGAGAGAGAGAGAGAAAAAGAAAGAGAGAGAGAGAGTGTGTGTGTGTGTGTGTGTGTGTGTTCGTCTGTGTGTACCAAGTATTATTCAACATGGAAGTAAAGAATCCGATCAAGCTGGAAAGGAGGGTTGGGGGGGGGGGAAGAAAGGTGAGAGTTGGATGTCAAAAAACAATGCTTTCGCGGGCGGTCCACGTGCTCAAAATTAAGCCGTAGCGAGTTAGTGACCTAGGGTTCATATCCCGTCAGTCAAGCCGGCGCCATCGTGTCAAAACCAATTAACCAATTAATTCTACCGCAAGAGAACAATAGAAAAGTACTATATCACACCTATCTCCGAACAATTTACTAGGGGAAAGAACAAATATGATTTTAGAGTGTGAATCTTAATTCCACACAGTTTCAATACTAACTTAGATAATATATTCTGCTCTCTACGCCTTCTCTTCTTCTTCACTCTATATACTTTAAGAAGAAAATTACATATGGAGAAAAGACAAAAATATTCCTGTAGTCGCTTTTCTCCACAATGCCCCCCTCCACAAAAACAGTTTGCCCTCAAACTGAAAATGACCGAGGGTATTGAAACTTCTCAAAGCAGAAAAATACTCATCCTTTTACAAAAAGCAAAAAATCATATTTACAGAAAACTAGTGAAAAAACAATGCCTCTCCTTTCGCTTCTGACACCAAATGTAAAAACGAGCGGAAGGATAAGATTTGCGTTAGAAACACCATTAGTAACGCCGAACCAACAACCTGTGTTCGTTCTTATTGGATTCCAACTCAAAAATTGTGAATTGGGCCCAAACCAAAGAAAAACAACTCTCTCAGCTTGTCAGTTCTATTATCATTATAAATTACAAACAGAAAGAGAAGAAATACATTGTTAAACAAAATATGTGATTACAGATAGATAAAATTAATCAAGGTAAACTCAGACATGTGATTTTTTCCATATGTTTCTCTCGCCGAAAACGAAAAGAGAGAAGTTATGAGAAAAAAACTTGGAATGATTTGGTTCCTTCGCGACCATCTCAATGACATAAGTGATGTATTTTACAGTTTACTCGGACACAGATATAAAAATGAAGGTTATAAAAAAACTTCTGCAGCTATAGTCCAAATTTTTTTTTTCAAAAGAACGTTAGACTTTCCACTCTAGTCTTCTGTTCCATTTAAAAAAAACACACCCACACACCGATTTACCTCGCCGTGGTTGGTTTCGCAATACATTCAGAAAACATGACATCGCGGAACCAAACTTCACAGCAACATATAAAAGAGAGGACAACCGTTCAAACTTATTTATGTTCAACATTTCAACAAATACAAGAAACAATTAACAGAATAAAAAGACAAAATGTGTATTCTTACTGGTCGTAAGTGTACACTCACATCTGCCCCCATTATCTTTGAAACACACACACGGCGCAATAACTCATCTAATGTCTGTCTCTTTCTTCTTTTAAAAACAATCCTACATGACTCATGTAACTAATTAACTCAATGTCTTTGATGCTCTAAATAATAAAACCTTCGATCGTTGACGTCATCGTTGTTGGAGTTGCGGCGACATCACGGATGCGGCGTTGACGACGAGGATGTTACGTCACTCTGACGTCATCTCGTCACAGCATCGGCGTCAACATCGGCTGGCGCGTCCTCGCGGCGCCAGGCAGCTACCTCCGTCACAGCAACGACATCAACATCGACTGGCCCGTCCTCGCGGCGCCAGACAGCTACCTCCGTCGTTTCTGTCACTGCAAAAGCGTCGACCTCGGTGAAACATCCGCCCCCGGACGACCCCCAGCTGGCGCATCGTTTAACGCTGAGACGCAGCTGGCATCCCAGGTCGACCGCAGTGTCTTCACCGGGACGAAGGTAGTGGTGTCGTTGACTGCCACCGTAGATTCTGATAATGATTTTCGAAGAGATTTGTGGTTCTGTGTTCTTCTCTTTGACAACCTTCTCGGTTTCTGCAATAGGTTCATGGACTGGTGACCGATGCGTGTCTTCGGGACCCCTCGTTGTAATCTAAGTCCCCTTCCGAGAAGTCCATCTCTCAGGCTCCCTCGCTGCTGGATGCACTTAGCTCTCCAGTTGATCAGCCCACCCGACCTATGTGGCCGCATAGGTCCAGCACACGCCGCTCAAACCACTCTTTCGGTTATGCTTGCCTTGCCTGTCCTCTGGTAGGTCTTCTGTACCATACCCTCCAGTGCCACCTAGTGTGACACCAGGTCAAGACGGTTCCCAATCCAATCCCCCGCAGGTTGTTGGACTATGACTCTTCTGTAGTAAGTTGTTGCAACAAGAAAAAAAAACAAATGTTTCATCAGCTCTGGCCAGACGCTGTCTACTCCATCGTGAACCCCTCAGTCTCCTCTAATGGTCAAATCTCAGTCTATCAGGCGGATGACGAGTCCTGCTGGTTCGCCGTAGCTTCGTTGTCGCCCCTGTTGTTATCTGCATCTCTTTCATCGTTGGTTATACTAATCTATGCTTTTTAACAAAAATCAGAACAAAAACATCTATCGAGCTCCCTACCCTTATTGATTACGAAGTCACTGGTGCCTATTTCCTTGGTGCTTGCGTCTGACGCTTGAGTTGTCGATGATGTCGCCTCGCTCCGCGGATTCCGGGAGAGTGGTACCTTGACGACATCAGGCGCGTCCTCGCGGCGCCGGACAGCAACAAAGGACCAGATGACACCCGGCGCGTCCTCGCGGCGCCGGACAGGAACGCAGGAACGGGTGACCTCTGTGACGACTTCTGTGGCGGTGATAGGACTCGAGACGCACCAGCTGCAGCGTCAGACAGGTTCCCCTGTCTCGTCAGACAGAGGCAAGAATCGCGGCCTCGTGGCAGCGCGCCGTAAAGCTCGCTCGCCGACCGGATCCCCTGTAGCGCACTAGTGAGCTGGGTTGTCCTTGTCAGTTCGATGTACGGTGTTGTTGTTGGTATCGGCTGCGTTTCGTGATGACGTAGTTCTTCTCTGCCGTCGCTGGAATCTTGTGGGCCGAGATGTCCGACGGTGTAGTTCTTGGGACGTGTACAGAATCCCTCTGTATCTTGCATGCAGTGTCCCACACTGCACACGGAAGCAACCTTCAGCAGGTTTTGTCCCCTCCTTGTCTGTCTTCTCTTCAAAGATGCGCTGATCTTCGGAAAATCTGTTGCCTGACGTAACGCCTGACGTCAGTACAACCCCAACCACCTGTGCAGCCGTCACAGGTGTAAGAAGACCAAAACATCTCCCTCCTCGATGGCCCGTCTCCAGCTACTGTCTTCTCTTCTAGCTGCCGGATAGACTATCTGTACCAGGCGTCTGACGTCTTCCGCTAACGCAGGCAGACTTCGCCACCCAATCCGCCTTTCCGTTGAATGTTGGCGGACATCTGTTGAACTCGCTTCCGCCGGTCAGCGAAGCGACGTTCCTTCCCTCGAGTTCCAGCCAGTGTCCCTGTCTGTCCAGAACTCGACATCTATGCTAGCAGGGAAGGTTTTCCCCACCCGGCATCTGTTGCTTTCCCAGGTTACACACGTTAGGATGACCGCGTGTCACCGAGGCTGCAGCGTCAGAAAAGCTCGATCGTCCTTGGACCCCAGTGACAAGCTTCGTGTCACCTCTGTCGCTGTCGCGTCGCCTCTCTCGCTCTTCCTCTGCAGTTGTAGTCGTCTCGCCAGCTGGCCGCTCGTCCCCCACTGCCGTTGTTCGAGGCTGCTATCAGCCTCCATAGAAGCTACAGTTAAAACCCCTCAAACATACACAAAAACTCCTGTACTAAGAAAACTACATCAAAAACGCTATAAAGATATACATCAATAAAATGGAAATTCCACGACGCATCATTTGATACCAAACACTCATTGGTTATCAACACTGTGAACAAAGTGCAAAACCTCTGACTATTACCTCGCAAAATAGTCATGTCACACCAAAAACCGTATGCAGTTACAAGATGATAAACATAAAATCTACATTCTACTAAACAAATGAATACAGACTACATGTTTATATTGAATACATGGGTAAAAGAAAGAATGATATACATGTAAAAGCTACATAAAAGACGAAAGAGAGAGAGAGAGAGAGAGGAGAGAGAGAGAGAGAGAGAGAGAGAGAGAGAGAGAGAGAGAGAGAGAAAGAGAGAGAGAGAGAGAAAAAGAAAGAGAGAGAGAGAGTGTGTGTGTGTGTGTGTTCGTCTGTGTGTACCAAGTATTATTCAACATGGAAGTAAAGAATCCGATCAAGCTGGAAAGGAGGGTTGGGGGGGGGGGGGGGAAGAAAGGTGAGAGTTGGATGTCGAAAAACAATGCTTTCGCGGGCGGTCCACGTGCTCAAAATTAAGCCGTAGCGAGTTAGTGACCTAGGGTTCATATCCCGTCAGTCAAGCCGGCGCCATCGTGTCAAAACCAATTAACCAATTAATTCTACCGCAAGAGAACAATAGAAAAGTACTATATCACACCTATCTCCGAACAATTTACTAGGGGAAAGAACAAATATGATTTTAGAGTGTGAATCTTAATTCCACACAGTTTCAATACTAACTTAGATAATATATTCTGCTCTCTACGCCTTCTCTTCTTCTTCACTCTATATACTTTAAGAAGAAAATTACATATGGAGAAAAGACAAAAATATTCCTGTAGTCGCTTTTCTCCACAATGCCCCCCTCCACAAAAACAGTTTGCCCTCAAACTGAAAATGACCGAGGGTATTAAAACTTCTCAAAGCAGAAAAATACTCATCCTTTTACAAAAAGCAAAAAATCATATTTACAGAAAACTAGTGAAAAACCAATGCCTCTCCTTTCGCTTCTGACACCAAATGTAAAAACGAGCGGAAGGATAAGATTTGCGTTAGAAACACCATTAGTAACGCCGAACCAACAACCTCTGTTCGTTCTTATTGGATTCCAACTCAAAAATTGTGAATTGGGCCCAAACCAAAGAAAAACAACTCTCTCAGCTTGTCAGTTCTATTATCATTATACATCAAACAGAAAGAGAAGAAATACATTGTTAAACAAAATATGTGATTACAGGTAGATAAAATTAATCAAGGTAAACTCAGACATGTGATTTTTTCCATATGTTTCTCTCGCCGAAAACGAAAAGAGAGAAGTTATGAGAAAAAAAACTTGGAATGATTTGGTTCCTTCGCGACCATCTCAATGACATAAGTGATGTATTTTACAGTTTACTCGGACACAGATATAAAAATGAAGGTTATAAAAAAACTTCTGCAGCTATAGTCCAAATTTTTTTTTTCAAAAGAACGTTAGACTTTCCACTCTAGTCTTCTGTTCCATTTAAAAAAAACACACCCACACACCGATTTACCTCGCCGTGGTTGGTTTCGCAATACATTCAGAAAACATGACATCGCGGAACCAAACTTCACAGCAACATATAAAAGAGAGGACAACCGTTCAAACTTATTTATGTTCAACATTTCAACAAATACAAGAAACAATTAACAGAATAAAAAGACAAAATGTGTATTCTTACTGGTCGTAAGTGTACACTCACATCTGCCCCCATTATCTTTGAAACACACACACGGCGCAATAACTCATCTAATGTCTGTCTCTTTCTTCTTTTAAAAACAATCCTACATGACTCATGTAACTAATTAACTCAATGTCTTTGATGCTCTAAATAATAAAACCTTCGATCGTTGACGTCATCGTTGTTGGAGTTGCGGCGACATCACGGATGCGGCGTTGACGACGAGGATGTTACGTCACTCTGACGTCATCTCGTCACAGCATCGGCGTCAACATCGGCTGGCGCGTCCTCGCGGCGCCAGGCAGCTACCTCCGTCACAGCAACGACATCAACATCGACTGGCCCGTCCTCGCGGCGCCAGACAGCTACCTCCGTCGTTTCTGTCACTGCAAAAGCGTCGACCTCGGTGAAACATCCGCCCCCGGACGACCCCCAGCTGGAGCACCGTTTAACGCCGAGACGCAGCTGGCATCCCAGGTCGACCGCAGTGTCTTCACCGGGACGAAGGTAGTGGTGTCGTTGACTGCCACCGTAGATTCTGATAATGATTTTCGAAGAGATTTGTGGTTCTGTGTTCTTCTCTTTGACAACCTTCTCGGTTTCTGCAATAGGTTCATGGACTGGTGACCGATGCGTGTCTTCGGGACCCCTCGTTGTAATCTAAGTCCCCTTCCGAGAAGTCCATCTCTCAGGCTCCCTCGCTGCTGGATGCACTTAGCTCTCCAGTTGATCAGCCCACCCGACCTATGTGGCCGCATAGGTCCAGCACACGCCGCTCAAACCACTCTTTCGGTTATGCTTGCCTTGCCTGTCCTCTGGTAGGTCTTCTGTACCATACCCTCCAGTGCCACCTAGTGTGACACCAGGTCAAGACGGTTCCCAATCCAATCCCCCGCAGGTTGTTGGACTACACCCATGGCAGAGTGTATATGACTCTTCTGTAGTAAGTTGTTGCAACAAGAAAAAAACCAAATGTTTCATCAGCTCTGGCCAGACGCTGTCTACTCCATCGTGAACCCCTCAGTCTCCTCTAATGGTCAAATCTCAGTCTATCAGGCGGATGACGAGTCCTGCTGGTTCGCCGTAGCTTCGTTGTCGCCCCTGTTGTTATCTGCATCTCTTTCATCGTTGGTTATACTAATCTATGCTTTTTAACAAAAATCAGAACAAAAACATCTATCGAGCTCCCTACCCTTATTGATTACGAAGTCACTGGTGCCTATTTCCTTGGTGCTTGCGTCTGACGCTTGAGTTGTCGATGATGTCGCCTCGCTCCGCGGATTCCGGGAGAGTGGTACCTTGACGACATCAGGCGCGTCCTCGCGGCGCCGGACAGCAACAAAGGACCAGATGACACCCGGCGCGTCCTCGCGGCGCCGGACAGGAACGCAGGAACGGGTGACCTCTGTGACGACTTCTGTGGCGGTGATAGGACTCGAGACGCACCAGCTGCAGCGTCAGACAGGTTCCCCTGTCTCGTCAGACAGAGGCAAGAATCGCGGCCTCGTGGCAGCGCGCCGTAAAGCTCGCTCGCCGACCGGATCCCCTGTAGCGCACTAGTGAGCTGGGTTGTCCTTGTCAGTTCGATGTACGGTGTTGTTGTTGGTATCGGCTGCGTTTCGTGATGACGTAGTTCTTCTCTGCCGTCGCTGGAATCTTGTGGGCCGAGATGTCCGACGGTGTAGTTCTTGGGACGTGTACAGAATCCCTCTGTATCTTGCATGCAGTGTCCCACACTGCACACGGAAGCAACCTTCAGCAGGCTTTGTCCCCTCCTTGTCTGTCTTCTCTTCAAAGATGCGCTGATCTTCGGAAAATCTGTTGCCTGACGTAACGCCTGACGTCAGTACAACCCCAACCACCTGTGCAGCCGTCACAGGTGTAAGAAGACCAAAACATCTCCCTCCTCGATGGCCCGTCTCCAGCTACTGTCTTCTCTTCTAGCTGCCGGATAGACTATCTGTACCAGGCGTCTGACGTCTTCCGCTAACGCAGGCAGACTTCGCCACCCAATCCGCCTTTCCGTTGAATGTTGGCGGACATCTGTTGAACTCGCTTCCGCCGGTCAGCGAAGCGACGTTCCTTCCCTCGAGTTCCAGCCAGTGTCCCTGTCTGTCCAGAACTCGACATCTATGCTAGCAGGGAAGGTTTTCCCCACCCGGCATCTGTTGCTTTCCCAGGTTACACACGTTAGGATGACCGCGTGTCACCGAGGCTGCAGCGTCAGAAAAGCTCGATCGTCCTTGGACCCCAGTGACAAGCTTCGTGTCACCTCTGTCGCTGTCGCGTCGCCTCTCTCGCTCTTCCTCTGCAGTTGTAGTCGTCTCGCCAGCTGGCCGCTCGTCCCCCACTGCCGTTGTTCTGTGCGCGCTGTGATCCGGGGATACAGAGACTGACTCCAAGACCGCTGTCTGTCCCTGAATATTCTCCTTCGGCGTTGTCGCCTCGTGCCGCAGAGCGCTGCTCTCCTGGCGTTGGCTGCTCTGCTCTCCTGCCAGCAACACGTGAATCGTGTCGCCGACAGTATGCAGCTCTGGCTTCCCAGTCCAGGTCTCGAGTTGGAGAGACGGACCGGAAAGCCACTCTGTACTGCTCCCGTGTGTAGTTGACTGAAGACGACCCCTGCTGTGTTGTCCGGCTGGTCCCTTGCCTTTCCTCCAAGCGCCGTGTAGACCGTGTTCCTCGTTGCCAAGACAACGTGCCGTGTTGTCCCTGCATGCCAGCTGTGTTGACTGCACTGCATGCCCTCTGGAACACTGCCTCATTGTCCGCTATCTTGCTTCGGTCCGCAGCCATCAGCAGGAAGGGTGATTTTCAGGGAGCAGACGAAAAAAAAAGTTTTGCCCAGCAAAAGGAAAAACCAGCCTAAAGCTTTGAACACTAACAGCCCCATCTCTTTAAAGTACACAGAGAAAAAGGCCTAACTCTTGACAGCAAAAAAAAAATATGCAAGTGTTTGCATTATGCTGTTTCAAGGGAGGTAGGCGACGACCCTTGTCAGTACCGCCTGACGCCCGCAGGTCTTCTTGTGAATCAAAGTCAGACATCTTGCTTCGCAGCAGTCCAGAGAAATAAAGTCACTGGCTAAGTGCCTGAGAAAAATAAAATAAAAACAAAAGGATGCGATGGGATCTTCTCTTTCTAAGTAAAAATAAATCGGAAGCTACCAAAACCTACAGTGAACCAATCTTGATCCCACTTCTGACACCATTTGTAAAGCCGAGCGGTCTTAGCTTCACATTAACTCTAACTGTCTGTGTCTGTGTCTTAGATGTTATACGTGTTTGAAGGTCATTTGTCAGGATGGCAATCACACGACAGGACAAACAGACACACAGAATATAAACTCAAGAAGAGGCAGGTAAAGTTCAAAATTGTATTGAATCAAAACAAATCATAAAAACAACTCAATACAAGGCGTTGGTTCTTTTCAGAAAATATATCTGTACATTGGTTCACTCTATTCCTGTAATTTTCCTACTCCTTACAGAAATATTCTAAGTCCAAAAATGGCTGAAAATTTGGGCATGACCCGTAGGTACCTTTAGCAAAATACGCTACTGAAAGCAATATCCTATGTCCTAAAATGGCTGAAAATTTGGGCAGAGGTTCGGGGCCTGGATAAAAATAAAGTAAAAGAGTAAAGCGACGCCACTTTACTCGCCGTGTGGTAACCTGGGACTGCGGAACGTTTTTTGTTAACCCTGTCAGTTCAGTCCACAGGGCGGAGTCCGGTATACCATTTAGACACTTAAGCCAGGTTGGTTGCCAAAACTCCGGAGGACAGTTTAGAGATGACAACAAATACTTCTCAGTACTCAGGTTGGAACTCATCCACAACCATTCCCAAAGAAGCAATGCTGTAACCCTAAGTGGTGGTGGGGAGTCCGGTATACCGTTTAGACACAAAGTCAGGTTGGTTGCTCAGACTCCCGCCGAACCTTGAAAACTAGCAGCTTATATACCTTCCATGACTGTCCCTGACGTCAGTCCACGTGCAAAAACAAATTCGTGGCAAGTGACAGGAGCGTGACTTAGGGTTCACAACCCCGCCAGTTTAGTCGGCGCGATCGTGTCAACGTCATAGAACAAAATGGGGAGGGAGGGGGGAGAGTTTCGAGGCTGCTATCAGCCTCCATAGAAGCTACAGTTAAAACCCCTCAAACATACACAAAAACTCCTGTACTAAGAAAACTACATCAAAAACGCTATAAAGAAATACATCAATAAAATGGAAATTCCACGACGCATCATTTGATACCAAATACTCATTGGTTATCAACACTGTGAACAAAGCGCAAAACCTCTGACTATTACCTCGCAAAATAGTCATGTCACACCAAAAACCGTATGCAGTTACAAGATGATAAACATAAAATCTACATTCTACTAAACAAATGAATACAGACTACATGTTTATATTGAATACATGGGTAAAAGAAAGAATGATATACATGTAAAAGCTACATAAAAGACGAAAGAGAGAGAGAGAGAGAGAGGAGAGAGAGAGAGAGAGAGAGAGAGAGAGAGAGAGAGAGAGAGAGAGAGAGAGAGAGAGAGAGAGAGAGAGAGAGAGAGAGAGAGAGAGAGAGAGAGAGAGAGAGAGAAAAAGAAAGAGAGAGAGAGAGTGTGTGTGTGTGTGTGTTCGTCTGTGTGTACCAAGTATTATTCAACATGGAAGTAAAGAATCCGATCAAGCTGGAAAGGAGGGTTGGGGGGGGGGAAGAAAGGTGAGAGTTGGATGTCAAAAAACAATGCTTTCGCGGGCGGTCCACGTGCTCAAAACTAAGCCGTAGCGAGTTAGTGACCTAGGGTTCATATCCCGTCAGTCAAGCCGGCGCCATCGTGTCAAAACCAATTAACCAATTAATTCTACCGCAAGAGAACAATAGAAAAGTACTATATCACACCTATCTCCAAACAATTTACTAGGGGAAAGAACAAATATGATTTTAGAGTGTGAATCTTAATTCCACACAGTTTCAATACTAACTTAGATAATATATTCTGCTCTCTACGCCTTCTCTTCTTCTTCACTCTATATACTTAAGAAGAAAATTACATATGGAGAAAAGACAAAAATATTCCTGTAGTCGCTTTTCTCCACAATTGTATGACTGCGAGAGTGGATCGTGGTGTGGTTAGTTAGTTAGAAGTAACTAACCGTTTCATAATCACCTTATGTGATATATTGAAACGTGACATACACCATGTGACTTGTTTGACCAACCAGGACTGACTTAGCGCACCATGTGACTTGTTTGACCAACCAGGGCTGACCTAATGCACCACGTGAATTGTTTGACCAACCAGGACTGATTTAGTTTACCACGTGACTTATTTGACCAACCAGGATTGCTTTAGTGCACCATGTGACTTGTTTGACCAACCGGGACTGATTTAGTGCACCATGTGACCTATTTGAACAACCAGAACTGATTTAGTGCACCATGTGACTTATTTGACCAACCAGAACTGATTTAGTGCACCATGTGGCTTGTTTGACCAACCATGACTGATTTAGTACACCATGTGGCTTGTTTGACCAACCAGAACTGATTTAGTGCACCATGTGACTTGTTTGACCAACCAGAACTGATTTAGTGCACCATGTGACTTGTTTGACCAACCAGGACTGATTTAGTGCATCATGTGACTTGTTTGACCAACCAAAACTGATTTAGTGCACCATGTGGCTTGTTTGACCAACCAGAACTGATTTAGTTCACAATATTTGACCAACCAGAACTGATTTAGTGCACCATGTGGCTTGTTTGACCAACCAGAACTGATTTAGCACACCATGTGACTTGTTTGACCAACCAGAACTGATTTAGTGCACCATGTGACTTGTTTGACCAACCAGGACTGATTTAGTGCATCATGTGACTTATTTGAACAACCAGAACTGATTCAGTGCACCATATGACTTGTTTGACCAACCAGGACTGATTTAGTGCACCATGTGACTTGTTTGACCAACCAGGAGTGATTTAGTGCACCATGTGACTTGTTTGACCAACCAGGATTGATTTAGCGCCCTATGTAACTTGTTCGACCAACCAGGACTTATTTAATGCACCATGTGACTTGTTTGACCAACCAGGGCTGACCTAATGCACCACGTGACTTGTTTGACCAACCATGACCGATTTAGTGCACCATGTGATTTGTTTGACCAACCAGAACTGATTTAGTGCACCATGTGACTTGTTTGACCAACCAGGACTGATATAGTGCACCATGTGACTTGTTTGACCAACCAGAACTGATTTAGTGCACCATGTGACTTGTTTGACCAACCAGGACTGATTTAGTGCATCATGTGACTTGTTTGACCAACCAGGACTGATATAGTGCATTTTGTGACTTCTTTGACCAACCAGAGCAGATTTTGTGCACCATGTGACTTGTTTGACCAACCAGAGCTGATTTAGTACGTGCACCACGTAACTTGTTTGACCAACCAGGACTGATTTAGTGAACATGTAACTTGTTTGACCAACCAGGACTGATTTAGTCCACCACGTGACTTGTTTGACCAACCAGGACTTATTTAGTTTACCACGTGACTTTTTTGACTAACCAGGATTGACTTAGTTTACCACGTGACTTATTTGACCAACCAGGTTTGCTTTAGTGCACCATGTGACTTGTTTGACCAACCAGGACTGATTTCGTGCTTCATGTGACCTATTTGATCAACCAGAATGATTTAGTTCACCACGTGACTTGTTTGACCAACCAGAACTGATTTAGTGCACCATGTGATTTGTTTGACCAACCAGGGCTAACCTAATGCACCACGTGACTTGTTTGACCAACCAGGACTGATTTAGTTTACCACGTGACTTATTTGACCAACCAGGATTGCTTCAGTGCACCATGTGACTTGTTTGACCAACCAGGACTGATTTAGTGCACCATGACCAACCAGGACTGATTTAGTGCACCATGTGACCTATTTGATGAACAAGAATTGATTTAGTTGACAACGTGACCTGTGTGACCAACCAGAACTGATTAAGTGCACCATGTGACTTTTTTGACCAACCAGGACTGATTTAGTGCACCGTGTGACATGTTTGACCAACCAGAACTTATTTAGTGCATCATGTGACTTGTTTGACCAACCAGAACTGATTTAGTGCATCACGTGACTTTTTTTACCAACCAGGAGTGATTTAGCACACCATGTGACTTGTTTGACAAACCAGGACCGATTTAGTGCACCACGTGACTTGTTTGACCAACCAGGACTGATTTAGAACACGATGTGGCTTGTTTGACCAGCCAGGACTGATTTAGTGCACCACGTGACTTGTTTGACCAAACAGACCTGATTTAGCACACCATGTGACTTGTTCGACCAACCAGGGCCGATTTAGTGCACCACGTGACTTTTTTGACCAACCAGGACTGATTTAGCTCACCGTGTGACTTGCTTGACCAACTAGAACTGATTTAGTGCATCATGTGACTTGTTTGACCAACCAGGACTGACTTAGCGCACCATGTGACTTGTTTGACCAACCAGGGCTGACCTAATGCACCACGTGACTTGTTTGACCAACCATTGGACTGATTTAGCTCACCATGTGACTTCTTTCATCAACCAGAACTTATTATGTGCACCATGTGACTTGTTTGACCAACCAAGACTGATTTAGCGCACCATGTGACTTGTTTGACCAACCAAGACTGATTTAGTGCATCATGTGACATGTTTGAGCAACCAGAACTGATTTAGTGCACCACGTGACTTGTTTGACCAACTAGAACTGGTTAGGTTCACCATGTGACTTCTTTTGACAAACCAGGACCAATTTAGGGTACCACGTGATCAACTAGAATTGATTGTGTACCATATGTGACTTGTTTGATCAACCAGGACTGATATAGTGCATCATGTGACTTCTTTGACCAACCAGAGCTGATTTTGTGCACCATGTGACTTGTTTGACCAACCAGAGCTGATTTTGTGCACCATGTGACTTTTCTGACCAACCATGCAGGACTGATTTAGTGCACCATGTGACTTGTTTAACCAACCAGGACTGATTTAGTGCACCATGTGATTTGTTTGACCAATCAGGACGATTAGGTTCACCACGTGATTTTTTTGACCAACCAGGATCGATTTAGTGCACTACGTGACTTGATTGACCAACCAGAACTGGTTTAGTGCACCATGTGACTTGTTTGACCAACCAGGAGTGATTAAGCGCACCATGTGACTTGTTTGACCAACTAAAACCAATTTAATGCACCATGTGACTTGTCTAGCCATCCAGGACTGATTTAGTGCACCAGGATATATTATGACAGTAAGCGTAGAGTGCTGCCCTGTCACGTAGTCTCAAAACTAAAATTGGAAATCCAAAGCATCATCATTATAGGGGAAGGGCTCCTAATATGGACCGGCTCCTAATATGGACCACCTCTTGATCTGACAAACTAACGGCGCTAGAGCGCTAAAAGCAATTTCATTCGCTGTATTCACCCTCTCTGGAAAACTTGCGCATGTTAAAACAGTTGCAGAAACACAACCTTTAAAACCGTTAGGCTTTTTATCTTTTTTTCACTTTTGGCAGCATTCACTCTAACTTTGACGCCTAAAACGGACTCGTTTCTGTCCACAGCCAAAGCTTTTATCACACAAACATTGCTTTATTCCCCCCTCTGCTTCTTTACCTCTGTAAACTTGTAGGGGTAGTTATTTCTCGATAATGACCCAGCAACCAAACAAATAACGACCCAGCAACAGCCTGAATCCTTCGATAGTGCAATGGGTTGAGAAGTTTTTCTGTTTCGGTACTACTTTTTGCGACTGAAAAGTTCCGAACGCTCTAATGTACGAAGTATACATCTCTGGAGCAAACAATACAAACATACCGCATTTAAATTAACAACTACATGCCTGAACACATGAATCTCCATATAAAATCCATGAGTTCGGTTGTTTTCTGAATCTAGATCTGCCGTGCTCAAACGTTCATCAGAAGCAATTTCCCAAGCAAGTAACTCATACTTTGTCTAGCGACAAGAGTAGTTCCCCTTCTTTTCACTCAATTTCTTCGACAACAGACTGCAATCCGACGGTCAGTTTTCAACAATATTTCATTTAATAAACAGATCACACGCAACCAAATGCACACATCTCATCAATTTAAACAACATAAAGCGGTTTCATACACTATTTTCCCCAGAAAACTGAACTTCATACAGTTTTTAACGTTGGAACACGGGTGCAAAAATTCGTCTGCTAGTCCCATTTGACGAAAGAACATTATCCTAAGCGATACCAAAACATACACAGAACACACAATATCTGCCTTTGCCGCCACAGCAGAATAACAGCATATCTGTGTACTTGATTTTAGTCCAAAATAGGAAAACTGAAAAGATGTGTTAACAGAATGGAATGATTTGCACGGAACTATACAACCGCGCATTAATCGATCGCCTGCGCAGGTTGACTGGTTGAGTGAATAGGATTCGATCAAACTTTCGCAAAAAAACTCCTCTTTTCTTTGAATAACTGAAGAAAGGAGGAATAAAGAGGTTACACACCTCGTCTCAGTGATTGTAAAAAATAATGGTCTCAGTTCGCGGTCATGAAAAAGCTCGCTAAAGCTCGCATTTTTCATGATCCGCTAACTTCGACCATTATTTTTGATAATCACTGAGACTCGGCATGTAACCTCTACATATATGACAGCTAAGACCGTATTTGTTACATTTTAGCAGTTTTGACCCGAGTTTCTACTGCAACCAAAAAATAATAGCAAAATCTCAAAGTATGCGTGAGTCCCCTGATATGGACCACCTTCAACATATCAAAGAAACCTATAACTAGCCCTCGAGCTTTCAAAACAATATATCAAATTGTCTTCTTTTTGCGGAAGTTGATAATTTCACTTATTTTCACTCTGTTTTTGATATGCTTCTTTAGTGTCCTGGTGTGCTTCAAATAATGCTCTCGTCAACCCGAAACAGATAAATCTAAAGCATATTTGAATTAGTCTGACATGCACAATAAGTTGTATCATGTTATTTTGAAGTATAGGGGGCTTTTGACAGCGATTCGTGAAGGCCGCTTCACTGGTCCATATTAGGAGCCTGGGTGCCTAATATGGACCCTTTGTGATTTTTTGACTCACATGCGAAGCAAAAGTGAGTCTATGTACTCACCCGAGTCGTCCGTCCGTCCGTCCGTCCGTCCGGACGTCCGGACGTCCGTCCGTCCGTCCGGAAAACTTTAACGTTGGATATTTCTTGGACACTATTCAGTCTATCAGTACCAAATTTGGCAAGATGGTGTATGATGACAAGGCCCCAAAAAACATACATAGCATCTTGACCTTGCTTCAAGGTCAAGGTCGCAGGGGCCATAAATGTTGCCTAAAAACAGCTATTTTTCACATTTTT
>NC_090260.1:28098090-28101090 GCF_037325665.1 Littorina saxatilis | reverse complement strand
TGTGCCGTGTGTGTGTGCGTGTGCGCTTAAAGATTCTTGATTTTGGAACATAAGCAGTTTATCTGTTGTCACGTTTCAATATATCACATAAGGCGATTATGAAACGGTTAGTTACTTCTAACTAACTAACCACACCACGATCCACTCTCGCAGTCATACAATTTAATAGAGACAACAAAAGTATAAGTTTCAGACGCCTGTTTATGTAAAAACTCGCCACCTCCCTCGAGACTTCACTCAAAATATGTTCTTTTTACGTTCACAAGACGTAAAAAACTAATGGTCACTGACAAAATGCCAGTTAGAATAGAAAATTATAGTAACACGCTGATCCCGTGTAAAGATAAGAAAATACGACTGTTTTTCTCCAAAACTGCTAGTTCATGCAGGTGTCACACACCCCACGTCGTCCCTACTCGAGTATAATCACAGATAACATAAAGACAACGGTGGTCAACGGGGTGCGTAAGACATGGTGCACTTAGCTTTCTTTCGCCACTGGGTGGACGTCCTGTAATTAGTCTTTTAGCCTCCACAACTGCTCCGTCGAATGAAGTGCTGGTTTAGCGTAGTGACGAAGCAGGGAACAGTGGAGGCATCAGGCGCCGCACCCAGTCGCTGGTTAACGGGTTAGCCGGTTCGCTGGTTAGCCGGTGTGCTGGTTAGCGTGTCCCCGCAGAAGGCAGCCCGAACGGAAGTTAGGAAAACGAAGGCTGCAAACAGAAAAGCATCGGTGCACTAAACATGTCAGCTACCCCTCACCCTCCACCTTTAAACATGTCATCTTTACATATCTCATCGAGCACGTGGGCCTGCACAAACGGACTTTCCACAACAACAAAACAGCCGTCTTTTCGTCTTTCTCTCCCTATCTGCAAAAACCATATACAGATTAGTATTTTAGCGTCACAGAGAGCAAATTATGCGCTAACCTGGAGAGAACAACAGAGAGTATTTCATTCCACAAACACAGACTCGTCAACAGCATTAAATAATGATTTATTACCTCAAACAGCCTATGAATGTAGCACTCTCATGGAAGCAAAACCCGCTTCCTCCCTGGAATGGCCTCTGTTCGTCAACAGTGACAACAACATCCAGAAACCCCTTGTCGAATACTTATGCGAAAAACCATCGCACGACGAAGGAAAGATTTGACGACTCGTCCTCAGCAAAACATATGGCAGTGAGAAGGTGATAACTCGTTGAAGATCCTCTAGAGTGCCGAATACTCTATTCGGTGAAAACCATCATACTCTAGGAACCCCTGTATCGATCTTTTCTCTTCTGCTGCTGGGTGTCAAGTGCCCCGTTCTTGTGTCTCAGACAGACAACCTTGAGAATAACACGTGACTGACCTTGTCACATAACAAGTTCAGCCATCGACAATTCTGCCTCGCCAAGCAAAATTATCCCCGTGAAAAGCGTGCAAAACAGAAATCTCGTGCTTGTTTGGCGCTGTCAGCAGAATTCACATCCGGTGATGGAAAAACAGACGCTTTTTGTTGCACTGGATCAAGAGAGGGCACCCCACCGAGTGACCTTTTCCTGATCCCTGTCACCTAATCGTGACATCTGTTATAAAGTTGTGTGTGTTTACATGTCTGCGTGTTCTTTACCCCCTCCTTCCGGCAGTACGGCTTTAGAGTCATTTTGTTCCTCCCCTCAAAGCAGAAAGCAGCATTGTTTTAAAACATTAAAAAAAAAGGATTGTATGTGAGTCATATCTTTTAAGAACCGAATCATAGCACCACAAGGTTCAAATATGTGCACAAATAGTGCAAAGCAACAATTAGTAAAGCAGCATATGGCCATTACTGGAGACACTGCTTTTTGTATCGACCATTCTGCAGACATCACACTCTGGAGAAAATAAAACATGACAGAACTCAGTAATGATGTTCTCTGTAAACCATGATTTACATCTTTTACCTCTGTCCCTCTCTGTGTGTCTCTCTCCGTGTGCCCCTCTCTCTCTCTCTCTCTGTCCCTCTCTGTGTCTCTCTCTGTGTCTCTCTCTGTGTCTCTCTCTCTGTCTCTCTCTCTGTCTCTCTCCGTGTGCCTCTCTCTGTGTCTCTCTCTGTGTCTCTCTGTGTCTCTCTGTGTCTCTCTCTGTGTCTCTCTGTGTCTCTCTCTGTGTCTCTCTGTGCCTCTCTCTGTGTCTCTCTCTGTGTCTCTCTCTGTGTCTCTCTCTGTGTCTCTCTCTCTGTGTCTCTCTCTCTGTGTCTCTCTGTGTGCCTCTCTCTGTGCCTCCCTCTGTGTCTCTCTCCGTGTGCCTCTCTCTGTGTCTCTCTCTCTGTCTCTCTGTGTGTCCCTCTCTGTGTCTCTCTCTGTGTCTCTCTCTGTGTGTGTGTGTCTCTCTCTCTCTCTCTGTCTCTCTCTGTGTCTCTCTCTCTTTCTCTGTGTCTCTCTCTGTGTCTCTCTCTGTGTCTCTCTCTGTGTCTCTCTGTGTCTCTCTCTGTGTCTCTCTCTGTGTCTCTCTCTGTGTCTCTCTCTGTGTCCCTCTCTGTGTCTCTCTCTGTGTCTCTCTCTGTGTCCCTCTCTGTGTCTCTCTCTGTGTCTCTCTCTGTGTCTCTCTCTGTGTCTCTCTCTGTGTCCCTCTCTGTGTCTCTCTCTGTGTCCCTCTCTGTGTCTCTCTCTGTGTCTCTCTCTGTGTCTCTCTCTGTGTCTCTCTCTGTGTCCCTCTCTGTGTCTCTCTCTGTGTCTCTCTCTGTGTCCCTCTCTGTGTCTCTCTCTGTGTCTCTCTCTGTGTCTCTCTCTGTGTCTCTCTCTGTGTCCCTCTCTGTGTCTCTCTCTGTGTCTCTCTCTGTGTCCCTCTCTGTGTCCCTCTCTGTGTCTCTCTCTGTGTCTCTCTCTGTGTCCCTCTCTGTGTCTCTCTCTGTGTCTCTCTCTGTGTCCCTCTCTGTGTCTCTCTCTGTGTCTCTCTCTGTGTCCCTCTCTGTGTCCCTCTCTGTGTCTCTCTCTGTGTCTCTCTCTGTGTCCCTCTCTGTGTCTCTCTCT
>NC_090260.1:28068090-28093090 GCF_037325665.1 Littorina saxatilis | reverse complement strand
CCGAGCTGTAAAGTTAGAGGACCCATCCCCCTCCTGTAAAGTCGCTACCTGTCAGTAACTTCACCAACACTGTCCATTAAAACCGTCAAGTTCGAATAAATCTTGTTCAAATATTGTTAGTAGATTTATGTCCCTCATGGACACACATTGGTGTCAATTAAGCACCGATATATTGCGGTCAAATACGAGCTTCTGCTCGCGAAAGATTTCAACCGATGCTCGATCATAACGGCCTGTTGCGAAAGCGTGCTTGCGTCTTGTTTAATGCAGTACAGTGGTGAGAATTTGTTGTCTGATTCCGTAGCCGAACAGTTATCGAATTCGCCTGATGCGCGATTGAGTCGAGTTCGAATCGCTATCAGGCCTTTCTTTTTTTTATTTTTTTTTTTTTACTCTTTGTCATTAATTTTGTTTGTTTTTGTTTATTTTCTTCGTGTACGTTGTAATATCAAAATTGATTTAAAAAATTAATTTTAGGCAAGAATGAGCTTTTCTTAAATTGATGGTTAACATGATATTACCGTTAATTACCTTGTATACGCCCTCCCACCCTATGTACCAGTTTTGCCCAAAAGTGGGGGGTGGGCGTTTACTAGGTACTATACCCTTGGCAGGAGCGGGTCCTTAGCTAGAAAAACGATATTTTGGTCAGTTTGTCATAGAAGTGTTCAAAGGATGCGTTATTGCACAAAACTCCCCCCCTCTCTCTCTCTCTCTCTCTCTCTCTCTCTCTCTCTCTCTCTCTCACACACACACACACACACACACACACACACACACACACACACACACACACACACACACACTAACACACAAAATCAACCTTTGCAGACATCACTTCCCGCCAAAGAGGAAGCTTTGAAGATGAAGACCATTGTTGGAGCAGTCCGCAGTACAAGCCATCAACAACTGTACGACGAGTCAGGCTTTATTTCACTTTAAGAGAGGCGTAAACGTCAAAAATTGATATTATTTCACAAGATTGTACACCGTAAGGTGCCAAACTACTTACTTGCGATATTGCCACCATTAATATCAACTAATAATCCATATCGCCAGCGCAGACCTTTAGATAGGAAAGTTCCATCGTTTAACACTGAATTATACAAAAACTCATTTCTCCCATCTACAACACAGATGCAGACTACATAAAACTTAGTAAGTCCCTCAAGCACTTTTTGTCAAAAAACGATTTAAGTCCGCCGTGTTATTGGTATTCTGGAGATCGCATATCACAAACAATTCACTGTAAGCTCAGGCTATATATAAGTGATCTTAATAACGATCTAGTGAGACGACACGTTGCTACAGATGCATCTTGTGACTGCGGATTTCCGTCCGAAACCGTAAAACACTTCCTATTAGATTGTCCAAATTATCGCGAAGCACGTCAAGAAACCATACATACCCTCCCTAACCACAGTATTCACCTCCCCCACCTTCTAAATGGAGACAGACAGTATTCTCTAGATTTGAACAGGAACATTTTTTCCAGAGTACACTCGTTCATTGAACGTTCAGGCCGCTTTGGGCAAACCAGAATCAATGCTCCACAAGCCGGACAACAACTTTAATTTCTGCACAACTCCTACCCATCCCTCTTCTTTTTATTCATTTTTATTCATCTTCCCCTGCTTCCTTCCTCTTACTGTCTTTCTTTATAATGATTATGCAACGTTTATTATGTTATGATAATTTTGGATGATTAATGAGATGAAGATGATTATAATGATGATGCTTTGGATTTCCAATTTGGTTTATTTAGACAAATTGTTCAGCCGTTACCGCCTTACGTTATAATATCCATGCAGGAACACCACTATAAGCTTCTAGCTTGTTGCTGTTACCTGTGTCTTTTGTACACATGTCATGATTGTAACATTTGTTGAAATAAACTTATGTTTAAACCAAAGATGAAGCTTTCGTTTCTTCTTTTTCCTCCCAGTCAAAAATGTATTGCGATTCTCTAGCCACTCCAGAAACCTTTTTCTGTCCAATCCCCGAAGCATGTCTAAGGAAAGGAAACAATTGAAAAACAACAATAACAGCAGACTGAACAATTTTTATTTATGTTCCTTGTCTACTAGTCCACTGGTCGAAACTGGGGGGGGGGGTGAGCGTTTACTAGGTACTATACCATGTACACCTGCATGCAACTGAGGTTTATAAAAAAAATAAAAATAAAATCCCCCCGTGTTTTTATTTCATTCAGTTTGTTTGGGTTGTTGCTATTGACTTTGAAACTGACACGCACGGCAAAAACGCCGGTAACGCGTGCGCAGAGAAGAGCAAGCATCGGGAATCTTCACTTCTAAAAATAACCAACTGATAGCTGCCGACCTTCCGCTAAACACACATGAATACCGGGGAAAAATAAATAATTACTGGGCAGTAAAAATAAATACTGGGCGGTAGTTAAACGACAGTTTGACTTTGAAGGACACAATGTTGCAGCTTTTTAGCCAGTGTGTCAGTTTCAAAGTCAATAGCAACTACCCAAACAAACTGAATGAAATGAAAACACGGAGAGACCCTTTTTATTTTTTTTTATTTTTTTGTTTTTAATCTCAGTTGCATGCAGGTGGCTGCTACCGCATTTTAGGTGGGTTTTTTCTCTCACCTTTGGAAGCATCCTTCTTCATGGTTATTTATTTAATTTTTTTAATCAAATGTTTACATGTTTAAGTTAACAAACTTTATCAATAAACTAATATCATCTTAACCAAAGATTTAAAAAAAACAAAAACATTCCAGCCTAAAATTATTTTTCAATAATGTTGCTATTATAACGTTCTCTTTTGCACATGAAGAAAATAAACAAAAATGAACAAATGCAAAAGAGTAAAAAAAAAATTACGGGCAGATGGAGATTTGAACTCGACTCAATCACGCATCAGGCGAACGAGAGAACCGTTCGACCACGGAATCAGTTGAAAATAATCGGACACTGTAATGCATTAAAGAAGACGCTAGCACGCTTTCACAACAAGCCGGTATGATCGAGCATCGGTTGAAATCTTTCGCGAGCGGTATCTCGTATTTGTCCGCAATGCATTGGTGCTTAAATGACACCAATGTGTGTCCATGAGGGACATAAATCTACAAACAATATTTTAACAAGATTTATTCAAAATTGACGGTTTTAGAGGAGGGGGATGGGTCCTCTAACTTTACAGCTCGGAGACACCGAGTCTTTACCGGAATTTCATGAATAACACTTAGCGGACTTATCGAGCGGAAGTGGTTTTACAGGCCGGTATATGAGTTGCAGCTTTTTCAAGAATACGAGCCCTGGTTTATGAAAACGCGGACTGAACTTTACCAATCGATCGTTTTTGGTAAAAAACAACAACTCTTTTTTCCCTGTTTTGATTTTAGTTCTGTGTAACACTGACCTTTGTGTTTTGGTCCATTTGTTCTATTGTTAATTTGTTCGTCTTACTTGCTCGTTAGTTTTCTATTTGGCTTTATTTATCTGTGCGTGTTACTTTTAATTTTATGCTCGAAGATTAGCTCAGTGACCTAATATGCCTGACGGCACTAGAGCATCCGGCCTTCGCGCCGGACACGTAAACGTCTACCATCTATACAACAAATTGCCTGATGTTAGTTTATTACTTAGCAGGGCAAATCGCCCAGTTCACCTTTTCGGAATAAGCGAAACGAGACTCGATTCTCGCGTTACCGATACTCTTATCCAGATCCCGAATTATTCGGTACTCCGCCGTGATGGCAGTGAACACGGTCACACGGGTTTGGCACTCTACATTCATGCCTCGATTGCTAACCTCACAGTTAGAAGAACTGACCTTGAAACAAAAAATGTGGAATGTATGTGGGTCGAGGTTAAACATTATAAATCGTCTGCTTTGTTAGTAGGCTATGTCTATCGAAACCCTGCAGAAAGACAATGTTGGCGCGATGACTTTGAGTCGATGATGGACAAAGTCAACGCTTGCGGGTCCAATATTTTGTTATTAGGTGACTTTAATATTGATCTAAATAAGCCTCAGTTAGCATGGGCTAATACTACCTCGCTTTTTGGACTTCATCAGCTAGTCCAGGACCCAACGCGTGTAACCAGCACCAGTACCACATTAATAGATCACATATATACCAACCATGCGTCCATGGTATCAAGGGTGTCAGTGTCTAAAGAAAGCTTCAGCGATCACTATCCTGTTTTTTGCACATGGTCATTCAAGCTGCCCAAGCGACCTCCCAAAGGCCATACAACTATCAAGTATAGATCATTTAAAAATTTTAATCAGTCAGAGTTTCTAGCTGATCTAGCCGTTGCGCCATTTCGTGACGTGTTTGGTCACAGTGACCCTGATGGGGCTTTGGAAGCTTTCTATAATGTTTTTTTTACCTGTTATTAACAAGCATGCACCACTCCGAGAGAAAAGAGTTAAGCATCCCACGCTTCCTCCCTGGTTAAACACGGACTTAATCAATGCCATGGCCCTTCGCGACCACTTTAAGCAAAATAAAATGGCTACAGAATTTAAAAAACAGAGGAATAAAGTCACCAACATGGTGCGTGATGCAAAACGTAGCTATTTCAATAAACTGGTGTCAGACAAAAGGGACACAGCTACTCTGTGGCGTGCTGTCAATGAAATCACACATAAAACTCGGAAAGGCTCAAATCAAGCTGCAACTACTATATCCCCTCAAACTTTTAACGATCATTTTCTTTCCCTTGCCGATAGACTGCTGACTGCAGCCCAAGGCAATGCAAACCGAGATAAGTACGAGTGTCCAGATATTCTTACTACGTTCTGCTCTAGTAAACTGGAAAAAGCTTCCCTTTTCCGCGTACCACCAATTGCGGTACATGAAGTGGGAAAATACATTAAGGACCTTAAAAACAAGAAATCGATGGGGCCTGACAATATCCCTGCACACCTCCTTAAAGTGGCTGTGCCATATATGGTTGATTCACTTACATACGTGTACAATTTATGTATTGAAAATGCTATATTTCCTACCGTTTTTAAAACTGCCAAAGTAGTACCACTGCCCAAAACTAGGGATGCGTCGAACCCCAACAACTTTCGTCCAATTTCTGTCCTATCGGTTTTATCCAAACCACTTGAAAAGCACGTCCACCAGCATTTACTTCAGTATATGGAGATCTGTAAGCTTTTTCACCCGTCTCAATCTGGGTTTCGTCCAAAACATTCTTGCCATACTGCTCCTATTAAGATGTGTGATTCTTGGCTGTCAGCCACAAACCGGTCTGAAATAGTGGGCACTGTCTTCCTCGACTTCAAGAAAGCTTTCGACACAGTGGACCATACTACATTACTTTCAAAGCTATCCGCGTATCTCCCTAAGTCTCCATTTCTAGCCTTCTTTCGTTCTTATTTAAGTGATCGAAAGCAATATGTCCTTCTTAATGGGAAACTGTCTACTACAGGTCGTGTCACAAGTGGGGTTCCTCAAGGTTCCGTTCTTGGTCCACTTTTGTTTTGTATATTCATTAATGACTTGCCACTCCATATTTCTGATCCTTGTGTTATCAATGACCTTTTTGCTGACGACTCATCTGTGTACACTTTCTCAAAAAATCTGAACGTGTTAGAGTCATCACTTCAAAGAAGCCTCGATGAAATGTTTACTTGGTGTAACACTAATACTATGATAGTTCATCCTGCAAAAACCAAAAGTATGGTAATCACTTCTAGACAGAAACATCAGCTGGCCCCACTTGTTCTAAAGCTTAACCTTGGATCATCACCGATTGAGCAAGTGCGTGAACATCGGGTTCTAGGAGTCACAATAGATTCTGAGCTAAACTGGAAATGTCATTTAAACAATATAAACAAAACGCTGTCGAGAAACATGTTCTTATTCTCGCAGCTACGATATTATGTCGACACTTCAGTTCTTAAATTATTTTACCATGCACACATTCTTTCGCATTTAAGTTATGCTTCTACGTTATGGGACAACTGCAGTGATGTTCACATGATCAAACTGAATTCTCTCCATCGTCGTGCAGCTAAACTTATGATACCTAACTCATCGGTCACTACTGACGAAAAACTGAAACTGCTCGGCCTCCTTCCGTTGAACCAGCAGCTTAAACTGAATAAATCATTATTCATGTTTAGAGTTATGAACAAGGAAGTCCCAGAGTACATTCTGTCGCTGTTTCAAAAAGCAACCAACAGGTATGGTTCTAGTAAATTCATTCCACCTCGCCCCCGACTAGATTTGTACAAGTCTAGTCTTGCATTTTCAGGGTCATCAGTGTGGAATTCACTTCCAACAGCATTAAAATATATTCCATCAGTCAAAGCCTTTAAAAAGCAAATACACAGACATTTGTTTCAAATCTGATTCCAAGTGGAGCATTCCACCGTTATCGTAACCTAGTGGTGATTCAAAATGGGTTTACTCCGATGTATTAAACCGTCCTAATGTTATCATACATACCGGTTATCTTATAGCAGTCTCTTTTCAGGGTTGCTGTTTCTGTTGTTACTGTTGTGTTGGTATATCCTTTGTTGTAGCTCTTTTCTTCTTTTTGCTATGTTGTCGGTATCTTTTGTAAAATACAAATGACTTACTGTTTGTTATTTTGCTTGCTTGCCGTTGTTGTTTCATTTGGACCATATGTTTCTAGTGCTCGGGATTTTTTATATATACATATATTTTTATTTTTTATTTTATTTTTTATTATTTTTTTATATTTTTTTATATTTTTTATTGTTATTTTCGTTATGACATCATCATCCTTACCATTATTCCTATTTTCATATTTCTATTGCTGTTATTGTATTTAATAGTATCAAATACTATAACTTTTTCTTTACCTTTAAATGCCATTTATTATCATATGTACGATTTTTTTTTTTTTGCCGTCCCTCTTTTGCTCTTATAATGTTTTCATGTCTGTTTTGTATTCATGTTAGTTAGCAAGGACAGATTGTAAGACTAGGCAACGCCTAAAATCTCCATCCTTCTGTAATAAAGTTTAATCAATCAATCAATCAATCTCTCTCTCTCTTTCTCTCTCTCTCTCTCTCTCTCTCTCTCTCTCTCTCTCTCTCTCTTTCTCTCTCTCTCTTTCTCTCTCTCTCTCTCTCTCTCTTTCTCTCTCTCTTCTCTCTCTCTCTCTCTCTCTCTCTCTCTCTCTCTCTCTCTCTCTCTCTCTCTCTCTCTCTCTCTCTCTCTCTGTGCATAAAGCAAAATACTGTACCTATTTTGTTAAACAGAGGAAAAGTAATTCCACTCCATAAAGGCGGAAATTTATCCGACCCAAATAACTTTACACCTATTTCCTTATTACACATTTTATCCAAACCATTGGAAAAACATATTCACAAACATTTGCTCGCGTACATAGAAAGCAGAAACCTTTTCCATCAATTTCAGTCTGGTTTTCGAACAAATCACTCTTGTCACAGCGCCCTTACCACGCTATGCGACACCTGGTTGTCTGCAACAAACCGATCTGAAATCAGTGGTGTTGTGTTTCTCGACTTTAAAAAAGCGTTTGATCTTGTTGATCATTCAATTCTATTGAAGAAATTACAGTTGTATGTCAGAAACAGTTCAGTGTGTAACTTCTTTGCTTCCTATTTACATGACAGATCTCAATATACTGCCCTAAACTGTAAAATATCTACTGAGGAGACTGTGAAATGCGGGGTGCCTCAAGGTTCAGTGCTTGGGCCGATCTTGTTCTGTCTGTATATCAATGATCTGCCACTGCACATTTCTGATAGTAATGTAAGAAGTGATTTTTTTGCTGACGATTCTTTTCTTCATGCAAGTGGAAAGTCTGTTCCAGTAATAGAGTCCTCCCTTCAAACAGCTTTAAACGATGTAAATAACTGGTGTAGTGCTAATGCTATGCTTGTCCATCCAATACAAACTAAAAGTATGGTAATTGCAACCAGACAAAAACACCAGATTTCTCCACTCAAACTAAATCTTACTATTGGTACGCAATCAATTGAACAAGTTCAACAGCATCGCGTTTTAGGAGTAATTATGGATTGTGAATTCAAGTGGCAGGCACAATTACAGCATATTTGCAAGAAAGTAGCCAAGAACGTTTTCCTTCTATCCAAGTTAAAGCAATTTACGGACAGAAGGACTCTGGAAATGTTCCACCATGATCATGTAATGCCTCACATTAATTATGTTTCGACGCTCTGGGATGGCAGCAGTGATGTCCACTTGAAAAAGTTAGACTCTCTATCGTCGCTCGGCCAAACTCATCGTAAAGGATAATGCCTCAAATGCTTAACTTTCTTCCACTGGAAAAGCATCTCAAGTTGAACAAAGCCATTTTCATGCATAACTTGTATTACGGTAAAGTGCCGATTTACATTACATCATTATTTAATAAAGCTACCCACAGATATGGGTCGGTCAACTTGATCCCACCGATTCCACGAATTGACCTGCATAAGACCAGTCTTGCTTTTTCGGGTACTTCAGTTTGGAATTCACTTCCATCATCCTGTAAGCACTTAAAGTCATTAAAAAGTTTTAAAAATGTGTTAAAAACCACTTCATGTCTGAGTAGTTTTACGCCTTTTGATTTACCACACTTAGTATTACGTCAAAGATATGCTGTGCATTATATGTTCTGAATATATTTTTGTTGTACTATTGCTACATGTTCGATTGCTACCAGCTTGTATTTATAATTACCTGCATTTGATTTTATGAATAACCACATATGTATGCTCTTCATGCCTCATCTTCATCATCATTATCATCATCATCGTCGTCATCATCATCATCATCTTCATCATCATTATCATCATCATCGTCGTCATCATCATCATCATCGTCATCTTTATTATCACACGTGTGCTGAAGTTTTCGGACCTCCTTTTGTTGGTTAACTTTTTAACTTTTTAATTTTTAATTCTTTAATTATATAATTGTGCGTCTATGCGTCCCAAGGACAGATTGTAAGAAAAGGCGTAGCCTTAAATCTTAATCCTTGTTAAATAAAGTTCAATTCAATTCAATTCAATTCTCTTTCTCTCTCACACTTTCACTCGCTCGGAGATCACGACATCAAAAATCACAAAAAACAATCAGGCATCCGCTGACGGCAGTATCACTGTGTTCTGCTGGTGTTTTCTTTGAACTCGGGTTTGTTAAAAACAACGGCAGAACACAGTAAGGGAAGTTGCTGTGTTCTGCCGTTGTTTTTTGAGAACTTAAATCGGTTTAAATGGACTTATACTCTACCAGCCAGCCTTCTATGTCATGTATGAAACCTGGAAATGTCTGTTCCTGTAAACTTTTATGACGGAAATGTAATCTATAGGGTACGGAGAGTCAAATTAGCTTGGTTGCCTAAAGATGCACTTTGGGAAATTCTCAGAATCCAAGATGGCCGCCCAACGGTCATCTTGAAGATGGTCAATATATATTTTTTGATCCAGATGGGCTAAAGAGTCGTGTAATACCTCAATATAGGGGTTTTTGATGTCAGCGAGTTTATTTCTGAGGTTGGTTTGTCAATCCTGTCAACAGAATCCAAGATGGCCGCCAAGATGGCCGTCAAAATATCTAAAAACACATTTCTCGCCATATCTGGGTTTCTAAAGCAGCTAGATTCATGATCTTAGTGCTGACCATGTTTCCAGATGCAAGATGGCTGCCAAGATGGCAGGTAAACGTCATTCACGCTCAAATCAATGTCACACAAAAATAAGGAAAACGCCATCTTGTTTGTCTTTTATCTGAAAGAACATGTTAGCATCCAGAAAAGCCGATGGGTCTCGATGGTGGGGATGGACAGAAAGAGAGCAAGCACAAAGAGTAAGGTAAAAGAAGACGAGCGATGGACGCAGCAGACCGGACGAAGATTGCAGAGGAACTGCAGAAGCACTCGCACCCTCTCATTGTTGAGTCCACTGACCTGTACAACATCGTCAACGGGCAGATCGCGCCAGCAAAAGTAAATGTCCAAGATGCACTGAAGATCGGCAGCACTCAAAGTGAGCAGTTCGCCGCTTCGCTTCACGGCACATTCCATGGCCCAATCGAGAGGAAAGTGAAGACCATGAAGGAGATGAAAAAGGTAGTGGTTGTGAATGACAAGGCCATCTTTGACATTGAAACATTATTCGTACGGCTTCAGATCATTGGGCAACAACGTGGTGTGAAGGCGACAGACATCTTCAAGTACGAGCTCAGTCCCGTACCTCCATCTCTCATCGACGAGTTCGGGTGTTTGAGGAAAGGAGACAAGGCTGTGCTCGTCAAGTGTCTTGGTGTTCCGTGTTCCGGTCAACAACGCACCTGCTCCAGATGTGGTGCTGGTCGACGCCAGCCAGCTCCTGTACCATATTGTGTGGCCTGTTGCGGGGACAGCAGGAGATCTTGTCGCGAGTTTCGGCGCTCGACTGAGCCGCTATCCTCCAGCAGCACAGAAACTGGTGTTGTTTGACAGGTACCATGAGAATCACCCAACTCACGGCTGTTCACGGCACACCCAGTTAGTTCCCTGCTGTGTGGAATCTGAGCAGCGTTTATCAGGTCAAGACAACGCTCTGGCATTGGCGGGTTATAAATAAAGACAGCTGCTACCTTTCCTCTAGTCCTCAGGCAGTGCTAAGCGATAGTGGCTCAGTTTAAGGTTAGTTTTTGTTTTTGTAATATTACTCACAAGCTTTTGCAAAATGGACTTTGCTTATACCACAGACTTATTGCAAAGACAATGGCATTTAAAATAAGTGTAAACACGACATGGTTTGGTCAACTGAACTCTATCTATCAGTGCTGGGAAGTGCTAGGTACAGACAGCCTCTGCTACCCATTCAGCTGACAAAGACACATTTTAACCGATTTTTAACATGTGTAGCAAATTACCCTACTCATCAATCTTGCTTAAATTTGGAAGACAGTAAGATAAACATGTAAGCTTTTACTTACAGGTTGCCATTATCAATGCGAAGACCTTTCTTGTTTTCTGCATGGTTAAAACTAACATCACTTGAAGTTAGTTAACAGGCACATGCATGAGTGTTCAAGTACAGTGCTTGTAGCATGCAGTCAACAAAAGGGCTAAAAACAAAGTCGATTTTGAAGAACTAGTAACTGCCCTTTAATGCATGATTAGTAAAATAATAATTTTTAATATTAATTGTATTAGCTAAAATATTTATAATCGTGCTAAGAAGTGACTCACTGACCTCAGACAAGGTTATTCCAAGACAAAAACACGTTTGCACTGCTAACAATAATCCAAAGCAGCCACAGTCAGAATGTTAGTTATCGGTTGAATCTCAGGGTTGGGTCCACTGAAAGGAAGTGCTCCTTTAAAAAAACAGTGAGCCTTAGGTGTTCATTCCTAATACCCCTTGTTCTACCTTTTAGAGCATTCAGTGCCGCATGGGATTGCTCAATGCCTTGTTCGCCATGCAGGGCCATGCCATGCTTAAAGCGTTGGATCCACGGAACAACATGACACTCTAACATGTGTTGTTTGGGTGTGATAGATTCGTCTGGAAGTGTTTCTCTAAAGTATCTCATGTATTTTGCAATTGACTTATTGAAAGAGTTAATTTTGTCTTCTTTGATGAAAGCATCATTGCTAATTTGTGAATGCACTGTTGAATACAGTTTGTTCAGGGTTTCAAAGACTTGACTAATTTTCTCTGCTTCTTGGATGATGTTTTTATTGTCAGTGACTTCGCTACACACACTTGCTACATTGTCACAGTCAGATCCTTGATTGTTTCTTCTTGGAAATACTTATGGGCGTGATTGCCTACAAAACTTCTACCATTATATGCTTGCAGTGTAATTTTGTGTTTTTTGAGTACTGTGTCTAAGCTTGATGTAACTGGTCCTGTCCTGTCTCTAAAACACACTCTTTCTTCAACTTTTGGTGTCTTTTCTCAATGTCTTTCAGCACACCTGTTGCCTGTTTACAATATGTGCTACTACACGCACTGTCTTTTAATGTGTCTCTGATCTGTCTTTCTTCGGATCTAAGGGCTCTTCTTTCTTGGAGCTGACGTACGTAAATGCCGAATTTGGTTGATCTGTCGACTGTTTTCCTTTTTTGGGCTAGATCTTTGGCTATTGAGATGTCTAGATCATGAGACAAATCTTCTAACAATGCATGGTGTTTTTGGGTTATGCCCAAGAGAATATGTAAATATGGTGGGCAGACATGAGAAAGTTCAATTGCCCAAAGTGGCTGAGAACACACATTATTAAAATGTTTCGCATTGGCTCTTTTGCCTTTACCGTCTTTTTCAAAATGAAGAAAATCACTTTTTAAAGCCACAAGTGTACGTTCCTGTGCTGGGCCCTCCCCTTTCTTTATTTTGTCTTTGGTTATAGTACACCACAGACAGGGTCTCACGCCCTGAGCTCCAGAAAGTCCGTGTGTTTTACACAGAAAGTCGTAATCACCACTCAAAAATAATCTGATCTTTTTATACGTTTGATTTGCTAGTATGATCTTGGACAATAACGTCAATGTCTTCTACCACAAAATGATTCTTTAGAATTTCACGGGTGAGATTTCTTTGTTTTTGTTCACATTTGAAGCGAACTCCACTTCTTGCTAGAACACGTTTGAGTTTTCTGACTTGAGTCCAAGTGAGTCCCACAGTAGCCTTTAATTGCACACCACCAAAACTGTCAAGATGACCAGATGTTGTGACTCCCGCACCTTCACACACTTTGCCTCTGCTGTCTTGTGACAGGGCTTTCAGCTCACTGGATAACTGAACTTGCACTGATCCTGCATTATTTCCTGAAATGTCTCTTCTGATCTCATCTAAGTCCTTCACTCTTCTTTTGATGGTTCGTGTTGAAGCTTGCTTTGTTTCTGTTCGTGGCTTTCTTAATCTCTTTAGAAAAGTTGGCTGACCACCAGTGTGACACTTTAGGGTAGAGTTATCAGTAGATGCGTTCAACTTGCGTTTTACCAGGTGAGTGGTTAATTTCTCTTCTACACTAGTGAGGGGTGTTGTCAATGTTTTCCCCAAACATTCACTTATGCAAACGGCACCTTCTCCTTTAATAATAGGCGAAGTCTGTGAACTAACGAGTTCAGCACTTTTTACTGGTGTTGACGTGCACTCGGGTGTACTTTTAAACACGAATGGAGAAGTCTGTGCGTCAACAAGTTTGGGTCTTTTCACTGGTGTTGAACTGCACTGAGGTGTATCAACAAAATCAACCGTGTCTGATATTGATGACTGGTCTAATAAAGATACAGAAACTTCACTTTCTTTGGAATGTTTTTTCCTGAATACACCTCTTGTTTTCTGGTTATAATAGCTGTTGCAAGGGAAGCAGTCACTAAAACAATTGGAACAACTCCAGGGACACCACAGTTTATTGACAGAAGCAATATGTAATTTCTCACTATCAGAAACGTACTTACACTGAGGCACACCACTTGCTGGCTTTCTGCTACTTATTATTCTCTTGTAACACGGTTTACAGAGATGTGGAGGATGTGTCCCTTCGACATCATTTGCTATATCTAACGAAAACACTGTCCAGATTTCTTCTCTAAACTTTTTGCACACAAAGTCAAATTTCCTCTTTTCCTTGTGTTGTCTATCTCTATTGCTACACACACGACACAATTTCTTCACACAACTGTTGTGATAGTCACATGAATGGGGCTCTTCCATGGCCACATAATGACGGAAGCAGATAAACACATACTTTGAATTTTATTTTATTTAAAAAAAAATATAAGCAGCGCTTAGCAGTGCTCAGCTCCAACTGGAATGGCAAATCCTATGTGTCTACTTTCTTCCTGCCAATTTTCACAGAACTGTACCAGCACAAAGGAGCAGGAAAAGCAATTAAACACAGGAGGGGGTGTTGTAAACTAGAGCTGCCATGGGTTGTTTACGGGGTTTCTTTGCCCTATCTGGGGAGTTCTGTCAGTGCTAGAGATAGCTTCCAGATGTGGAAATAATGTAAAGAATGTCTGAAAGGGGCTAAGATGCTATAGAAGCAGGGAGAGGATCAACAGAACTAAGGATAGTGCATTTGAAGTGTTCAAATGAGACACGGTTAGCGTTGCCAGTTACCAAGGAGAACAGAGTTACTTCCCCCTGAAACACTCTGCGACCCTGTGGGCTATAACCTGCAGCCGTGAAAGTGGGTCAGAACTAAGTGGCAGGGAGTCTGCCGGCATGAACAGCCGTGAACTGCAAAGGACCACGAGAGGATGAGGAGGGCAGGGGAAGGATCAAAGGACTTCCGTCTGACACCCACAACCCCCCTCCCACACAGAGAAGCTATAATGAAGAACGCCAACAACAAACGCCTCCTCAGCAACATCCTCTGTGGATATCCTCTGCAGAACAACGTGGAGCTTGTCAGCAGTTTCGAGTGTCTTGTCACTCATGAGTAGGCGGATATCACGCTGTGCAGCTACATTCTGAAGGCTGCAGCAGGCGGGGCGGAGACGATCAGGGTGCTGTGTGACGACACTGATGTGTTCGTCCTTCTCGTGTACTGGGCATGGAGAAAGACGATACAGAAGAGCATCCAGATGGAGAAGTGGGACGGCACGGTGCTTGACATTCGCGCAACAGTGGACAAATTGGGGGACAAGTGTGGTCAGCTACTCGGCATGCACGCCTTATCGGGCTGCGACACCGTGTCGTACCCCTGTTACAAGGGCAAGAAGTCGGCGCTCAAGGTGCTTGGAAACAGCGACATCCCAGGCCTGCAAGATGTCCTTGGGGAGCCAGACGTCAGTCATGACCAACTTAAGGCCACTGCCGACTCATTCTTCCTCGCGCTGTACAGTCAGAAGAAGGCCAAGTCCCTCAATAGTGCAAGATCCAAACTGTATCTGAGCAGGAAGAAACCACCACCTCTGAAGAGGCTACGACCAACAGATTGCAACCTGAGGCTGCATGCTCTCCGAGCACATCTGCAGATGATGTTGTGGAAGGCAGCAGACCAGAAAGATCCACCAGCCGAGGCTCATGATATCCGCTGCTTCGGATGGGATGTCGATGAATCTGGTGCTGTAACACCATCGCTGTCTAATGCGCCGATAGCACCGCAGCAGCTCTTAGATGTCGTGAGCTGTAGTTGCAGCGCCGAGGGGAAAGCGTGCAGCGAGAAGAAGTGCAGTTGCCACAGTGGGAGACTTACGTGCACTGAATACTGTTATTGCGAGGGAGGAGATGCCTGCTGCAGTCCTTACACGAAGCATGAGCCTGTTGGGGAGGAGGATGACGAGGAGGAGGAAGAAGAGGAGGAAGAAGAGGAGGAGTTTGTTGAAGACGACCAATAAGACGAGAAAGAAGCTGACAATGAAGAAGGAGATATGGTTTCAAAGTTTAAATCGTTTGTTTGCTGTAACCCAAGAGCAGTAGATTTCTATTTCGGTCGTGGCGTGCCAGCTAAGCTGCTTTAGGACATGGACTTTCCCACCTGCAGCTTGATTGAGGTCCTGAAAGTTGCCTCTTTAACTGGATGCTAACATGTTCTTTCAGACAAAAGACAAACAATATGGCGTTTTCCTTATTTTTGTGTGACATTGATTTGAGCGTGAATGACGTTTACCTGCCATCTTGGCAGCCATCTTGCATCTGGGTGATATCAGAACGGCTTCCCAGCCTTTGGAAACATGGTCAGCACTAAGATCATGAATCTAGCTGCTTTAGAAACCCAGATATGGCGAGAAATGTGTTTTTAGATATTTTGACGGCCATCTTGGATTCTGTTGACAGGATTGACAAACCAACCTGAGAAATGAACTTGCTGACATAAAAAAAAACTATATTGAGGTATTACACGACTCTTTAGCCCATCTGGATCAAAAGTTATATATTGACCATCTTCAAGATGACCGTTGGGCGGCCATCTTGGATTCTGAGAATTTCCCAAAGTGCATCTTTAGGCAACCAAGCTAATTTGACTCTACATACCCAATAGATTACATTTCCGTCATAAAAGTTTTCAGGAACAGACATTTCCAGGTACTCTTTTTGGCAAGTAGACTATTACTTTATGAAATCTCAGGAACTAAACGTCATTGAGACTTAAAATTTACTGACAAAATGCGCGCTGATGTGCTCATAATGATGACATAAAAATCTCATTTTTGACAAAAATGGACTTACATTGTTTTGTCAGAGGACGGCAGTAATGTGCCGCCAGCCTGTCTGGGTATCGTTGGACTCGGCGTTTTGTCAAGTGGGTGTCATTTCTTTTGACAGGGTACATCATAGAAGATGCCAGGTGGCTTGGAGGTTTTAGTCTCTTACCCCCCCCCTTCTTTGTAACTGGTTGTAATCTAATGAGCCTTATCCGGTGTGCGTAATATTTCCGGTGCGTGACACCGACACGGCTTTCTGCCTCGGTAACGATCCCTTTCATTGGGCAGGCATTTTAAGTAGAACGCCCCCCGTTGGCTTACACAGGGTAGCTTCCCTATTGGCTTATCGCCACAAGAAATCGGAAGTGACCACTGTCGTTAAAAAGGCTGAACATTTAGTAGTAGAGCAGACAACGCGATTTGTGATACTGAGCTGTGTGCTGCTCATATGTGTCGGTTGACGTGAACGGTCGAAGTGCTGACCAAATTTGTCGCGAAGTTGTAATCGGTCGACTTGTGGTTGTAACTGAATTCCGAAACCTGTGCTCTTGTGTTTCGCGACTATCGTCAGCAGCAGGTTTTGTGTTCCTTTTACGTGTGCTCACTGAGGAGAATCTACACTGCTTTCTGGTGTCTACTTTCTGGTGTACGTTAAGTAAAAGTCACGTTATCGCAACCTCTGTCTTGGCGTCTCATTTATGCTTCCTGGCCTATTTCCCCCTTCCACTCCACCCTATCACATCGGTGTGCTTCTTTAATTTAGGTTTGTTGTTGTTTGTTTAAAACATTCAAACATACGCACACATCACACGCACACTTTTACTTTTTAAGTTATAATAAGTATTGCATTCAACCACTGGTTTTTTTTTCTCAGTTGATATTCTGATTTTTGCCAGTTTTTTTTGTAATTTGTTTTTTGTTGTGCTGGTTTGTTTAACACACACTCAAACACACACACACACACTAAACAAACACACACACCACCACCACCACCACCACCACCACCACCACAAGAATAGGTTTACACTCACTTTTTCCTCCACGTTTTAATTTTGGCAATATCATTAACCCAGGATTGCAAAGCAGGGATCATTTGTCAATTTCATAAATTTCAGCTGGTTACTGCAATAAAATGTGCATCATCACAGGTTTCTGCTGGAACGACCGTGTCTTATGTGTCAACACAAAATACACACACACAAAATGGGTGTGGTGCTGCATGCCCCATAATAGATCCTAACTTCACCCTCTAAACCTCCCTGTAGATGCATGTTCTGTGCACAAAAATAGCCTTTTAAACTATGCAGTATACAAAATAAAAATGCAGACATTTCTACATTTGCTGTATTAGAATTATTTATCAAATAATTAAAGTTAACCAAAGTATATGTAATAAAACCAAGGAGTCCTCTGTTAAGTTGCTCAACACAATGATCGCAGCCCAGGGTGCTAACACAGTTAGGGTATGTTGTTCAAGACTTGGAAGGTCAAGGTTTTAAAGTATGCTTCAGTAACGGAATCTTATAACAAAGCTAAAACATTTACCACTGAAGCAAAACCATCTCTGAACAATTCAAAATTGTCACACGTACTAGTTTTACATTTTAAGGATCTTGCCAAGTGCATATCTTTTTATTGTGAAAAATTTGTATTGCAAACAAAAGAAAACACAATGTCTTGTGATCTGTAAATGTTCTTGATACTTAATACATTACAGGGAACCTTATAAATTGTTCAAGTGAAGTACTGTACAGCCTATTTAGCTTGTTCGTTTTCTCCCTTTAAGGTAATTTTATCTCAACAATCATGTAATCTGCTACAATTCTATAAACTGCTGTAAACCTTTCTGCCCTTACAGTAGATTCATGCCCTTCTGTGTGGGCACCTTTTTCTTCTTCCTCTTCAGTGTTCAGTGTTTGCATTTGGATGTGTGCTCTCTGGCCAAGTCTTGTTGCACAGGGGTGGCAAGGAAAGGCCACCCTCTCAGAACGTGTTGCAGAGTCTGTTCTTCCTACCCTAGCCACAGTCTCACGCTGTAGGTGCAAAACCTATCCTTTTGAGGTGTACCTTCAGACAGCAGTGTCCTGTGCGAAGGCGGAAGATGGCTCTCTGTTCTGTGTGAGTAAGATGGGGATATGGTCTTGAATGAGCTGGTATCTGTCTGTCTTTTTTTTTTAATATAGACATCAAAGAAGCTCCAGCACCAGCCACGTGTTGACTGTTTTCTTTATGCGTAACCTAGTCCTGGCAGCAGCTGTTGTCCATCTGTAAACAAGCAAGATCATTATTATAATATATTGATGGTGTATTTGTTTTACCAGAAAGACGAGTAAAATACCACTTAATTTTTGTTTTAGTAATGAGGCATACATGCAGTTGAACGATCATATCTTGTGATATCTGCCCTCTGAAAAAAACCTACTATTCAAAATGTACTTTTACATCTTGCTTTTTTAACTTAGGCTTTTGAAGATCCACATTACCACCCAAAAGGAGCCTGGCGATACTGGCATGCTTTAATTAAGATGTTCTTTCTTTATTTGGTGTTTAACGTCGTTTTCAACCACGAAGGTTATATCGCGACGAGGGAAAGGGGGGAGATGGGATAGGGGAAAGGGGGGAGATGGGATAGAGCCACTTGTTAAGTGTTTCTTGTTCACAAAAGCACTAATCAAAAAATTGCTCCAGGGGCTTGCAACGTAGTACAATATATGACCTTACTGGGAGAATGCAAGTTTCCAGCACAAAGGACTAAACATTTCTCACACACTGCCTGACCAAAATCTTTACAAACATTGACTATATTCTATACAAGAACCACTCAACAAGGGTAAAAGGAGAAACAGAATCCGTTAGTCGCCTCTTACGACATGCGGGGGGTAGAGAAATAAGGATGTGGAAAAGAAGACTTTTGGTAAGTGAAATAAAGGTGATGGATCCAGTCAGGTAGAAATAAGACAACAAGAAAAGAATTGGAAAACTGCAGGGAATAGTAGGGAGAGTTTTCTTGGAAGGAAATATAGGTGAAAGGACTGGTAAGGCAGAAATAAGACAAAAGAAGAGACGTAAAGGGGTGGGGTAGCTCTGTTTAAACACTCCCGCCGCGTGAAGGCGACCCCATGGGAGCCTAATTAAGATGACGTGTTACTCAGAAATAGTGCTTTTAGTTATGCGCTATAGAAATCTCTTTAATAAATACATACATACTGGTGGTGGTTCGCTGCAAAGCATAACCTGATATGATTTCTTCATAGCACCTGACTGGAAATGAAGTTTCATACAATAAAAACTACACTGCGCCAAATTTACAGCAGTTCTGTTGAATTCACACAGTCAGAAAATTTCAAGGCTGTCCTCAACATTCTATGCTCACACACACACACACACACACACACACACACACACACACACACACACACACACACACACACACACACACACACACACACACACACACACACACACACACACACACACGACTTGACTTCACTTAGGAAGGTTATGTGATGCTTAAATCATCTGTCTTGCCATTATTTCATCACAAGTAGCCACTGTGTTTATTGCTGGCATGTGCCCAAGTGGAGAATAGTCTTACCCCATTTAACAAAAAAAAAGAGTCTGGCAGGTGATCTGAGATGCCTTTAATAACACAAAGCTGCCTCTGTAAACAATTCTGCTTTTACACATGCTATCCCCAAAAATCAAGCCTAGCTTCATAGGAAACAGTCAGAATGTTGCTTCAGCATTTAGAATTAATCATCTTATTCCATGTACACGCCTTGGGAAATCTGACTCGATCACTACAGCAAGAAGTCAGTGTGTTGATTGTTCATATGTGACCAAGTTGAGGGATGAGCTTATCCTATGTTAAAGCCTGGCCTGAACTGAGACGGTGAAGAGAAGTAGTGTGCCTTTAATGACACAATGCTTTCTTTGTAAACAATAGATTCAACATCTCAGATCTGGTCAGGCCTATACAAATGCCATCCCTCAACTTGGTTCATACAAAAATCATGTGCCTGGCTATTTTCTGTACAGAGTGGGGATTTGTTGTTCTCTTTTTCGAAATCCAAAATAAGCAAAATCAGGTCTTAAAAAGGAGCAAGTCTTAAAATGGGAGTGAATTTACAGATGTTATGAACAAGAAGTCTGCGTAAACAGGGTCATTAATAGGAAGGAGTCTTAGATTGGGGTGTCTTAAAAGAGGCAGGTGTGTGTAGGGGGGGGGGGGGGGTCCACAGTAATGACCATAAAATAATCAAAATAATACTATTAGTCATCTTATTCTCTACCAAATTTCTAGAGGTGAAGACAATGATACAGAGTTTTTACTTGTGTCACTGTTAGTGTCATTCTATGAATAACATACCAATAGAAAGGGAGAGAAAGAGAGCTCTGTGTTTTTTTTTTTACCTGGGTTCATGCTCAGTTGCTTGAAATTTGACTTCTCAGAGGTTCTTCTTCAGTCTTACACCCACATGCAAGAGAACTTGTACCAGATAATGAAATAAGTGAACTTTGAAGTGCATTCATAATTAAAGCCCAATCATGTGGTTTAACCTACCTAGTCTTGAAAAGCCTGTCCGAGGAAACAGAACAAGCACCCTTCCGCAGACCTTCCTGACTGGAGAGTCTTGGTTGTAACCGCACACTTTCTAAAGTAGTCCATAAGCAGTTCCATGTGCCTATGTTTTCACTGGAACCAGCTCCTTTGTGTACCTGTGATCTGGATGAGCTGCAACACATAAAACTTTCATATGAACACTATGTCATAAGTACACCAGTTAGCATACATCAAACACTGAGGAGCATCACAAGATATGTTCCAAGGAGGTAACAACTATTGTCACAAAGTGTTTATGATACAGCCACAGGCACATGGCACTAAGTGGTCAATTGGTGAGGGGGGTGGGGGGGGGCAGAAGTTCTGCTCAGTCTTGTCTACTGATACAACACTTTGTGGTGATGTAAGGCAGGGAATCACACCCTAACCACTGGCCCCGCCCACCTGGTGTCGAGTGCCTGAGGATACATCAGTCCCAGTCATGGCTGGCCCCCGGTTTGACCAGACAACTGCCATGTATGGGTACATTTACTTTACAGTACAGATTAGTTTTCAATAGCAATGACATCATGGACGCACACCTGCCCAACACGGACAGCAAAATCAGCGACCAAACGTGATAAAGAATAACTAATCGTCACAAACATCAAAATGCTTTGCATTAATTTTCTTGAAGAGGTCATTCTTAACCAGATAATAATTTCTAGGCAATTGAAGATTAGTATTCCACCTACAGGCTATCATTCCTATGGCTGTTACTTGTAACACATTTCATTTCTTAAAACATGTTTTGTAAAGTAATAGATTTCACTAAAAGGCACATTCCTTCTCATGAAAGCAATTTGGCTCACCGTCTCAGATCTGGTAGGGCTTTACAATGGGATAAGACATGATCTCTTAACTTGTTCACAAACCCAAAATGAACGGTGTGCCGGTTGCTCTCTGCGGCAAATGCGATTGTGTTATGAATAAATGCTGTAAAAGCTACCTGTACTAGTTCATTAAAAAAACAAATCACAAAATGTCACTTCACCACAGCATGCAAACAGTGTGTTTATTTCTGGTATGTGTCTAAAGGCGGAGACAGACGCACAACACAGCACCATGTTTTCGACAAAAACAGCATCTCAAAACGTCAGGGAAACACATGTTTTTAAAGAGGGGATGTCACCCGCGAAACACACAGATGAAGCGCGGTGCGTGTTTTCACACAGAAATATCGGTCAGTGTCAGCTTGACCCGTCCAGCTATCGCCCTGTGTTTGGGTTTCAACACGGCTGGCAGTGCCCACTGATACGGTCAGTGTCCACTGATACGGTCAGTGTCAGCTTGACCCGTCCAGCTACCGCGCTGTGTTTGGGTTTGTAAACAACACGGCTGGCAGCGCCCACTGATATACTGAACTCCAAAAGAAACGCAAGATTAAGAAATTTAATCTCATTCTTTGGCATTTCATTTTGACGAGATATAATCGAACGAATTTCACGAAAATTGGTACAAAGCATCTTGGGGCAATGTTCTTTGATTGTCACAAACAAAAAAACGTTACCGAAAGAAAGTTCTCATCGCCAGGCTCAGTAACGCGTGTGTCCCCCATTGGCGTTGACAAGGGCCTGACATCTGTCTCTCATGGAGCGCACCAGGCGGTTGACGGTGTTCCTGGAGGTTTATGTAGCCGGGAGGAACGGTTGGCGCAGGTGCTGACGGTAGATGACCCGGTCCCGGCGAGCAGTAGTCACACGAGGTCGTCCGCTTCTAGCGCCATCCCGGGTGCTGCCGCTGGCTTGGAATCGGGTCCACAGACGACAGATGGTCGAGGCTGCCACGCCCATGACATTTGCAATGGCAGTTGGGCGATTTCCAGCTTGCAATCGCCCGATTGCTCTCTCCCGGTCAATGGCGCTCAGTCTTGGCATGCTTCTACTGTACAAATGGCTGATTTCAGACAGTGGACGGAGACAGGTTTTTGTTCCTTGTGTGAGCTGAGTACTGTTAACGAAAAAAATCAGGTCTGGCAGCTTTTGTGTGGGCTGCGCGAGCGAAAAACAGTCTCAATTTTCAGCACGCTGCAGAGAGCGCACTCTGGGCGCTGCACACGTGATTTTCACAGGCTACGTGCAGGACACTATGCTAACTCATGCTCGTGCAGAAGTTTCACCTGAAACCCACCTTTAGTGTATGAAGTTTAACAAAACCTTAAATAACTCTTTACTTGCGTTTCTTTTGGAGTTCAGTATATTATTGCCTCTCTTCAATCGTGACAGGATCCATAGACTCTAGTTAGGATTCATGGGTCCGATACTACCCTGAATCGGTACCACATCTGAGTCTGCCATTTTTTTCTATCTCCGTGGTGCCGGAAACCGAGTCACTTGAGTTGATCGTCCGCGTTCATTGGCTGACTACCAAAACGTGTTTTTAGATTTTAGAGCATGCTCTAAAACCCAAAACACGATGCAAAAACACGAAACAGTGTTTTCTGAAACGCGTTTTGGGGGATGTCACATGGGAAACACGCTGTTTTGTGTTTGTTTTGAAAGGAAACACTGTTTTGTGTTGTGCGTCTGACATGGCCTTAACACAGACACACACACACACCATACACACATACACCAAAGCAACACAAAAGCCAAAAACATGCCTACCATGTAAATGAGGATATCCAGTTCCAACTGTCTTCTGCCAATATAACACTGCCAGAGACACCATGGTGTAGAAAGTCAGTTTAAAGAGAGACTACCTGGAAGAAAAATATATACATAATAATAATAAAACACCCAGTGCAATAGACATACTTGCTCGTTAAAGGCTTACTTTACTATGTAAAAACATTTTGCTTCACAGTCTCAGATGTTGTCAGGCTTTTACTTGGGATAAGATCATCCCTCTACTTGGACGCATACCAACATAGATCAGCTTGAATGTTCGTGAAAATATTTCATCCCACATTTTGAGTTAACTCACCACAGCAAGCAGTCACTGAATATATATTTTATTTTTTGGTATGTGGCCAAGATGAGGGATTCCATGTTAAAGCATAGCCATATAATATATGAGACAGTGACCCACACTATAGTGACAAGGCAAGTGTGCCTTTAAATTGTAAACTGTTATATATGTGCATTTTGACTTCTTCATAAATTATAACCCTGATGCAGGCAGTCATCAGTAGTGGTTTAGTACCTAGAATGAGAAAAGAATGAACTTGCAAGAAAGAAACTGAGTCAAAATCAAAATACCCTTTAAATTACAAACTAGATTCCACGGGGCAGACAGGGTTTGAAGTTAGAAAGCTCTGAAAATAACTCTGCTATTTGAAATTGACTAATAGTATTAACTTATAACGTCATACATGATACAAACAAATGAACTAAGGCTTTTGAAGATCCATATCCAATCCTGCTACACAAAGGCACAAGCAGAGGTTGAAATTGCCAGGGTCATTTTCCATCCCCATGTAGCCTGGATTTAATTACTGGCATGTTTTTTTTAAAGAGATGTGTCATTCAGAATGACTGGAGATGGTTCACTCAATGCAGAGCATAATATACCATTGATTTCTTCATGCCATCTGATTTGCCGGTGAATTCACAGGGCGAGAACAATTCAAGACTGGCCTCAACATTTTATGCTGACTGTAAATTGTAATTATATAATATATCCACCCTAGCTAACTGGTACACTAATCACTTGCTCTGGCGGACTTCTTTTTCCAACATCATAAATCTGTTATTTGTACTTTAGCCTTTTGTGGTAAAATATTCTCATTACCAGTTGCACTCACAATCTATTGCTAGTGTATTTTGAAAATGATCAAAAGCCTTACTTGTGTTCTATAACAGCACCATGTCACTGTTGCGGGAAGAATGAGGCAGGGCTTGGTAATAACTGAGACCTGCAAGTAAACAAAACATATTTAGAATCTCATCATGTGTTATTTTGTTATATTTATGTCATAAGGTCTTACATTGCAATAACAAACACACACATAACTTAACTTAGCAAGGTGTTCTATGTGCTAAGAATAAGAGTAATTGTTTAATGAATTAACGCTGAAGAAGCTACTAGTTGCTTAAACAAATTCATAGCAAAATGTCACTTGATCACCACATCAAGTTTGTTCATTTCTGGTATGTATGCAAGTGGAGGGATGATCTTGTTCCATGTAAAATCCTAGCTCAGCTGATCTTTCGCAACTTGGATTCATACCAACAATTAGGAGCCTGGCTGTTTCTGTTCAGTGGGCATTTCTCCATTTGTTTTATTTGAATGCATTTCTTAAAAAAGAACACTTCCTCTGCACAGCAAGCAGTCAGGATGCTATATGAAGTCTGATATCGCGCGCG
>NC_090260.1:28033090-28058090 GCF_037325665.1 Littorina saxatilis | reverse complement strand
TATGCGTTTCTTTTTTTGAACAGTATAGTAAGAGCAAACACAAGGCTGACGTTATGCTACTTGGCGATTTGAACATAGACATGTTAAAGTCCCATCCCAGCTGGGAATCAACTACTCAGTTATTTGGGCTTAAACAGCTTGTAAAGTCACCCACAAGGGTAACTTCAACGACATCTACATTGCTCGATCATATTTATACGAATAATCCGGACACAGTCTTAGGTGCCTGTGTATCCGACCTTAGTGTAAGTGATCATAGTCCTGTAAGCTGTTCCAAATTGATGAAGTTACCCAAGGCAGAATCAAAAGGTCACACATATATTTCATACAGGTCTTTTAAACATTTTAATCAAGGTCTCTTCTTTAATGATTTGAATTGTACACCTTTTGCTTCTGTGCTTAATTATACTGATCCTAACGAGGCACTTGAAGCCTGGTATTCCCTCTTTATCGATGTGGTAAATCGACATGCACCGGTGAGGCGGAAACGAGTAAGACATCCTAAACTTCCTCCCTGGTTAACCATTGATATCATCGAAGCAATGGCGTATCGCGACCAGTTGAAGACAAACAAATTATTTGAAGATTATAAAAAAGCGCGTAACAGAGTAAAGAATCTTGTGAGAAACGCGAAGCGATCATATTTTGATAAACTTGTGGGTAACAGCAAAGATGTTTCAAAAGTCTGGCGCGCCCTGAACACTTTTTTAAAAGGCAACTCCTCAAAAAATAGTAGTATTCCTCAAAATATAAAGGCCAACGACTTTAACGATTATTTTTTGTCCGTTGCTGAATCACTGGTAGATTCTCACTCAAAATCTCCAGGTACAGAACCACATTCCTGTTGTGAACGCTTGCAGATGCTCTGTGATGAAAAATTAAGAAACACGGATGCGTTTGTTATTCCGATAATGGCCATCCATGAAGTTGGCCAGTACATAGCAAGGTTAGAAAATAAAAAGTCTTCCGGACTTGATGGAATAAGTAATAAATTATTAAAATTGTCTACTCCTTATATAGTAGAGTCCCTGACTTATGTTTATAATTTATGTATTCAACACAATGTTTTTCCAAAAGAATTTAAAAAAGCGAAAGTCATACCTTTGCCAAAGAAAAAAGGTTCTCAAGACTTAAATGATTTTAGACCTATATCTTTGTTATCTGTATTATCTAAGCCTCTTGAAAGGCATGTTCAGAAACATCTGGTTACTTATTTGGAGGACCACAATCTCTTGCATCAACTTCAGTCTGGTTTTCGCTCTCAACATTCATGTAACACTGCCCTTGCCAGATTAACTGATTCATGGTACTCATCCATTAATAGGTTAGACATTTCTGGTGATGTTTTCTTGGACCTAAAAAAAGCTTTTGACCTCGTGGATCACGAGATCCTTCTACAGAAATTAAAATGTTATTTGAACAGTTCAAGCACTGTCCCTTTTTTTAACTCTTATCTTAGAGAGAGGGTTCAATCTGTATACGTACACGATACGTACTCTTCTCAGGGCACTGTGAAATGTGGAGTGCCACAGGGGTCTGTTTTGGGACCTGTATTATTTTGCATCTATATAAATGATTTGCCCTTGTACCTACAGTCTGAATCTGTTGAGTGTCATATGTTAGCAGATGATACTACCTTACATGCAACAGGGAAAAGCCCTGCACAAATTCAAGACAAATTACAACAGAGCCTAAACGATGTTTCTGAGTGGTGTTCTGCAAATCGTATGCTTATTAATCCAGTAAAAACAAAGTCTATGATAATCAGCACTCGCCAAAAACATCAACTTTCAGAAATGACTCTGAGTCTGTCCCTAAATGAGCACTCCATTGAGCAAGTAGCTGAGCACCGTTTACTGGGACTTACTGTTGATAATAATCTCAAATGGCAGACTCACATCAATGGAATCTGCAAAAAAATTGCTAAAAACCTGTTTCTTTTGTCAAAGTTACAAAGCATTATTAATCTAGACACAAGAAAACTATTTTACAATGCCCACATAAAACCCCATATTGATTATGCTTCCATAGTATGGGACGGGTGTAGTGAAGTTCACTTGAAGAAGCTGAACTCGCTCCAGCGTAGAGCTGCTAAACTAGTTCTGCCCAGTCCATCTCTTTCTACCAAGGAAAAGATGAAAAGTATTGGGATGTTAAGCTTAACAAGTCGCGTAAGGCGAAATTACTACATTTAGACAAGCTGTGGAACTCACAGAATGAAACTGAACGTAGTCCGCCGCTAGTGCAAAAGGCAGTGAAAGTGACGTGCCTGTTTGGCGCGGTAGCGGTTACGCTGTGCTTCATAGCACGCTTTAGAGAGAGGGAAAGAGAGAAAGAGAGAAGGAGAGAGAGGGAGAGAGAGGGAGAGAGAGAGAGAGGGAGAGAGAGAGAGAGAGAGAGAGAGAGAGAGAGAGAGAGAGAGAGAGAGAGAGAGACAGACAGACAGAAGGAGAAGTAATTGTAAAAGGAAAAAGAATGTCCAGTATAAAAACAATGTCCATTTTGCGTGTAACTGAAAAAACATATTGTATAACAAATTCCAAACAAGCACACAGACTGAAGAGAAAGAAAATTATCAAGAAAGAGAGAGTGAGCGAGTGAAAGGGTTATAAGTTTACAGTAGGCAACATCACAATAAAAATAAAAACCCTTCCGAAATAGTTCCCGCTGATGGGACCAAAAAACAAGTCGCGTAAGGCGAAAATACAATATTTAGTCAAGTAGCTGCCATTTTTCAGCAAGACCGTATACTCGTAGCATCGTCAGTCCACCGCTCATGGCAAAGGCAGTGAAATTGACAAGAAGAGCGGGGTAGTAGTTGCGCTAAGAAGGATAGCACGCTTTTCTGTACCTCTCTTTGTTTTAACTTTCTGAGCGTGTTTTTAATCGAAACATATCATATCTATATGTTTTTGAATCAGGAACCGACAAGGAATAAGATGAAAGTGTTTTTAAATTGATTTGGACAATTTAATTTTGATAATAATTTTTATATATTTAATTTTCAGAGCTTGTTTTTAATCCGAATATAACATATTTATATGTTTTTGGAATCAGCAAATGATGGAGAATAAGATAAACGTAAATGTGGATCGTTTTATAATTTATTTTTTTTTTTTACAATTTTCAGATTTTTAATGACCAAAGTGATTAATTAATTTTTAAGCCACCAAGCTGAAATGCAATACCAAAGTCCGGGCTTCGTCGAAGATTACTTGACCAAAATTTCAACCAATATGGTTGAAAAATGAGGGCGTGACAGTGCCGCCTCAACTTTCACGAAAAGCCGGATATGACGTCATCAAAGACATTTATCAAAAAAATGAAAAAAAACGTTCGGGGATTTCATACCCAGGAACTCTCATGTCAAATTTCATAAAGATCGGTCCAGTAGTTTAGTCTGAATCGCTCTACACACACACACACACACACAGACACACACACACACACACACACACACACACACACACACACACACACACGCACATACACCACGACCCTCGTTTCGATTCCCCCTCGATGTTAAAATATTTAGTCAAAACTTGACTAAATATAAAAAAACAGCTTTTGTATAATAAATGTTCATTTATGTATAAAGTCGTCTATAAGGACGCCCCAACATATCTTATACAACTCTTCAATTCATCTCCGTCATATTATTCAAACACTCGAAATAACCTTGCCTTGTCAAGGCCCCGCATCGATTTGTTTAAAACTAGTTTTTCTTATTCTGGTGCGTTCCTTTGGAATTCACTACCTGTAAATATCAAGTCATGTCTGTCATTATCTTCTTTTAAAAGACAGCTCCGAAAGCACCTCTCTAACGACTAAGTCGGTGTACACTTTGTGCGAGTGTGTGTGAGGATGTGTAAAAGAGAAAGTGTATAGTATGCTTCCATTAACAAGCACACTTTTGAATTTTGAATTTTTATTTTGTTATACCTTTCCCCATTTTTTTTAAATTTATTTTTTATTTTTTATTTATTTATTTATTTTTAATTTTTTTATTTTTTTAAATTTTTTTTTAATATAAATTCATATTTGTTCTTTGTTTCATGTGTGTATTATAGTAGGGACTAGCTGTAAGAAAGGACCATATGGACCTAATGCTATCATCCCTCGGTAATAAAGTTTTCGAGTTCGAGTTCGAGTTCTCTCTCTTTCTTGCTCTCTCTCTCTCTCTCTCTCTCTCTCTCTCTCTCTCTCTTTCTCTCTCTCTCTCTCTCTTTCTTTCTCTCTCTCTCTCTCTCTCTCTCTCTCCCTCTCTCTCTCTCTCTTCCCCTCTCTCTCTCTTTCTCTCTCTCACTTTCTCTCTCTTTCTCTTTTTCTCTCTCTCTATTTCTCTCTCTCTTTCTCTCTTTCTCTCTCTCTTTCTCTCTCTCTCTCTCTCTCTTTCTCTCTCTCTCTTTCTTTCCTCTCTCTCTCGCTCTTTCTCTCTTTCCCTCTCTCTCTCTCTCTTTCAATACAATACAATACAATACAATACAATACAATAACTTTATTAATCTCTAAAAGAGAAATTGCATTGCTGAGCTTTTGTGTCCGTAATAAAACATACATAAAACATTCAAAAATAAACATTTGTTCTTTGTCATTCATACATTCTTGTGTTCTTATACATTTCTTCAATTCATACATCAATATTCTATCATAGTTATATACATACATTTATTCTCTTTTAACAGTCTGTCTTCAAACGCATCTCAGAGAGGGAGGCTAGAGATTTGTGTTGTGCCATCACTGGGCGAAAAGTGGCGTTTTGTATCTTACAAAACTACTCAAAATCCCAACAAAACTTCAAGTTTCAATGGGTTTATCACATTTTGGTGTTCACGACAACGCCAGATTTTGATTGGATTTTGTTGAAGTTATCGCTGCGAAATTGCCTGGAATTTCAGCGCGTTTTGCGACGGTCAAAACATCATGTTAAACCATGTTACAGCATGTCTGTAACATGCAAAAATGTCAAGTTTTGATGGCATTAAAGCTTTGGTTTAACGCCAAGTAACATCATGTTATCGTGGACTTAACTTGCAAAACTGTTTGTTTTGGTGGTGTTACAGCTTGCTTGTAATGTGATTAACATCATGTTATTGCTGGTTTAACATGCAAAACCCCATGTTATGTTGGTGTTAAAGATTGCTCAAATGCCTATTAAGTAGAGGTTACATGCCGAGTCTCAGTGATTATTAAAAATAATGGTCGAAGTTGGCGGATCATGAAAAATGCGAGCTTCAGCGAGCTTTTTCCCCACCGCGAACTGACTATTATTTTTAATAATCACTGAGACGAGGTGTGATGCCCTGTGAAAACATTGGCCATAGATATATATGTGAATTACTTCCCTTGGGTATGAACATTTATGAATGATTAAATGGGTGAAAGAAGGCCACACAAAATGAAAATCAGTAAATAACTAAATCACTTCTCTTGTGAGTAAGAACAGTCATACCAATGTTTCAACTTTTTGCTAAAAATTCGCCCACAATGTGACCTTCAAAGTTGAAAAGGGGTAACTGAACTTCATGTTTGGATGTCATGGAGTCCAACATGTCAGTAAATTTTGAAAGCCCTAGATTCATAAACATCTGAAAACTGCTCAACGTCTTTGCATCACGGCACATTCATAAAAGTAAGAGTTAGTAAGACTGGCCTAACTGCTATGGTGAGGCAGTAATCACTCGTTGATGAATTCTTTTCTTTCTTTATTTGGTGTTTAACGTCGTTTTCAACCATTCGCGACGGGGAAAGGGGGGAGATGGGATAGGGGAAAGGGGGGAGATGGGATAGAGCCACTTGTCAATTGTTTCTTGTTCACAAAAGCACTAATCAAAAAACTGCTCCAGGGGCTTGCAACGTAGTACAATATATGACCTTCCTGGGAGAATGCAAGTTTCCAGTACAAAGGACTTAACATTTCTTACATACTGCTTGACTAAAATCTTTACAAACATTGACTATATTCTATACAAGAAACACTTAACAAGGGTAAAAGGAGAAACACTTAACAAGGGTAAAAGGAGAAACAGAACCGTTAGTCGCCTCTTACTCTTAGTCGCTGGGTAGCATCGGGTAAATTCTTTCTTGTCCCAACCAATATGGGACTCCCCCTAACCCACGGGGGGTCTCGTTGATGAAGAATTATTTTAATTCTGAATTTCGAACAAACAAATTCAGTGTCCCTCCAAACAGGCCTCCAAGAATAAAAAAAAAGCTGGTCTTAAAAAGGAGGAAATCTGCTTAATATGTAGGTAAATGCACAACAGGTTGTGAACAGAAAATCCAAAAACGTAAGGTCTTAAAAGCGGGGAAGTTTGAAAAGGGGGGGAGGGGGGGACCTAAAATGTGGCGATCATAACAACCAGCATGGGTGGCCGAGTGGTAACGCACTTGCGCTCGGAATCGAGAGGTTACGTGTTCGACCCTGGGTCAGGCCGCTATTTTCTCCCCCCTTTCCTAACCTAGGTGGTGGGTTCAAGTGCTAGTCTTTCGGATGAGACGAAAAACCGAGGTCCCTTCGTGTACACTACATTGGGGGTGCACGTTAAAGATCCCACGATTGACAAAACGGTCTTTCCTGGCAAAATTGTATAGGCATAGCTAAAAATGTCCACCAAATATCCGTGTGACTTGGAATAATAGGCCGTGAAAAGTAGGATATGCGCCGAAATGGCTGCGATCTGCTGGCCGATGTGAATGCGTGATGTATTGTGTAAAAAAATTCCATCTCACACGACATAAATAAATCCCTGCGCCTTGAATATGTGCGCGATATAAATTGCATAATTGTTTTATTTTTTTTAAAATCCTTGCGCTTAGAACTGTACCCACGGAATACGCGTGATATAACTATAAGCCTCATATTGATTGATTGATTGATAATTTATCTAACAAAGTTCATTCTGAAATCTTCTTCAGCGTTTGATTATGGAGAGACTAAATCCTCAGTTCAGATGTGGTCTTAAAGGCACAGTGCAGCTCACAGCCTTCGTTTTGCGTTTTTGTTGTAGCTGAGTGCATTTACAGTTCAAAAATCCTCCTATGGTAGTAAAACAAAACCAAAACTACCCAACGACGACATCTGTGAAGCTCGACAGTTGGCTTGTTCACGCGAGTGCATAAATTAACCTAGTTATTACGTGGTGTTTGGTCAGAGTTCGATTCAACTGAGTGATTCCGGCCTCCATTTTGTCTTACACAAACTCATGATGATGTCTGACATAGTTTGCTACTAGTGACGTGTCTTTTTGTGCATGATGTGATGACCTGATCTAAATTTAGATCCAAAAATAGGTCAAGACCAGCCGGGACAGAGTCCGAAATTAATTCGTAAAAAAATCGCAGTTCTTGACTCTTTGGGTGCAAGTCAATGAAACTCAGTAGTTCTTCTAACGGATAGCTGCCTGAGGTATGACTAAAAGCCCCAGGGGATCCGTGCACCTGGATTTGACAAGTTCAGTACCTTTAACTCCTTGTCTCCCAGGTTCGGATATATCCGTACCCACTTTCTTTCTTTCTTTATTTGGTGTTTAACGACGTTTTCAACCATTCAAGGTTATATCGCGACGGGGGAAGGGGGGAGATGGGATAGGGGAAAGGGGGGAGATGGGATAGAGCCACTTGTTTAATTGTTTCTTGTTCACAAAAGCACTAATAAAAAAATTGCTCCAGGGGCTTGCAACGTAGTACAATATATGACCTTACTGGGAGAATGCAAGTTTCCAGTACAAAGGACGTAACATTCCTTACATACTGCTTGACTAAAATCTTTACAAACATTGACTATATTCTATACAAGAAACACTTAAGGGTAAAAGGAGAAACAGAACCGTTAGTCGCCTCTTACGACATGCTGGGTAGCATCGGGTAAATTCTTTCTCGTCCCAACCAATATGGGACTCCCCCTAACTCGCGGGGGGTATCCGTACCCACTCATATGGCTCTATCTGACCAGGTATGGATATATATCCGTACACACAGTCACTATGTACATTTCATCTGTTCTCATTCGGCACATATCCGCATCCTGCTTAGACGGTTAGCTTCAGTCGCTTCCTGTAACGTTGATCTAACACCAGCATTCTAGCCTGTTGATACACAGTTTCTACAATTCTGAATGACCTGCTGCAGCACAGCTGGTCTCGGCTTAAAAAATCTTGGTCAACATAGATGGGGTACAAAGTGTTATAAAATAAAGCGTCCTTCCAAAGTCGATGACAGGTCCCCAGAGTATTCACAAAATTATATGGTACTGGAAGCCTTGCATGGCGACGAAAAAGATGTCCACGCCTACATGAAGAAGTATCCTTCACGGCTTCAGCGGAAACAGTCGGCTGGGGATGAGGACAGCAGCTAATGGTGAACCTATGTAAAAAATATAGACAAGAACAAAAATATGTCAATGGGAAAACAAAGAAAGAAGTAGAGAAGGACCTCCCCACCTTAACACAGTGAAAATGAAAAACACATGTGAATGTACTTATGTTTTAAATCCCCCCCCCCCCAATTAAGACCAATTATCCAAGATATTTTTCAGTCCTCAAAGGAGAATTTCACTGTTCTCACGGAACCCTCAAGAAAACTGAGCTGTGCTAATATATTATATAACTGCAAACATCCCTCAAATTCAATATTGCAAGCCACTATACATTCCTCATAAAGGCACATTCCTTCATGCTCCCGTGTGAAAACTAACATAAGTTTACAAGTGTGTATCTATTTATAATAATAATAATAATAACGGGCATTTATAAAGCGCCTTATCAGAAGTTCAAAGCGCGTGACAACAATACATGTATAAAAAATTCATACAATCACTGTCAGATTCAAACAACACATCATGCACATCTCACATCCCCAGACTCTATGCTAAGGCCAACAACAACAAAAATAGTCTGTTTACGGTATCCCAACCGACCCCACCTGTATCTGTTCCTTGCTGTTCTCCAAGAGACACCATGGTGCAGCAAGCTGAAGGGTGTCCTGTCGTATTTCCTCGAAGTTGTAGTAGGCAACCAGGTCAGGAGCAGGAGGTGGGGGGCGACTGACCTGCAGCAGAATTCAAATCAATTAGTCAAGTCACTATGACATATCTTTATTGTTATCGCCACACCAACCCTAAATTTTTCCTTCCATACTGTATTTGTTATCCTGAGAGAGAAAAAATCCATGTTGCAGACTCAACTGGAAAAATTCCCTTCTCCATCATCTAGTGGACAGAGCTCACATGATTTCAAACAAATCTTTTTTTAAAGTCACATACTTTGTGCGACAGTGTTAGTTTACTGCAACTGTAATTTATAAATAGCAAATTAGCTCAGGTGGTAGAGCACTGGACTTGTGATCGAGAGGTCGCTGGTTCGAATCCGGGCCAGGACGGACACGGGTCAACTTTATGTGCAGTCCCAGAGACGGTATCCATCTCCCACCCCCGTGTCACCACAATGGCACGTTAAAGATCTTGGTCATTCTGCCATAAGTGCAGGTGGCTGAATACACCTAAACACGCAGACACCTGGGTAGCGCGACTCCGTTGCCGCTAGCTTTCCACTGGGAGGAAGCGACCCGAATTTCCCAGCAATGGGACAATAAAGTAATGAAAAATGAAAAAATAAATAAATAAATAAATAAATATCACTTATCACTATCAGATAATCAGCTAAATGCCTGGCAGATGACCCTCATTCAAAGTGAGTCGTGGCTAAACCATGAAACTAGAAAAACAGGTTATACAGTGGAACACCCCTTTTAAGACCTCCAATAATCTGAGAAAATTCAGTCTTAAAAAGGAGGGAGTCTTAAAAGGGGGGTAATTTTACAGAGGTTATGAACAGAAAGTCTGAGAAAACAAGGTCTTTAAAAGGAGGGAGTCTTAAATTGGGGGGTCTTAACAGGGGGGTTCCACTGTACCACAATATAAATCTCACACTGACAGCGGACAAAAACTGAGAAAACACCCAGTATACATGTACCGGTACTCACAAAAGAGTTACAAGTAGCATCTCCAGGAGCCGAAATCCCAAGCCCTTGAATCAGGTAGCTTAGCAGACGCATGGAAAGGACTTAAAACTTTGTCAGGACAGGCCAAATCAAAACCAGTGGCAATAGCATGCCGATGAAAGAACAGGTTGAATTTTCTGAGAAATTAAACGAGTTCTATTGTAGATTCGAGAAAGATGATTTGAAGGATGATTTAGACAGCGTGACTTCCCAGCTTAAGGTAGATATGGCAGGTGATGAGGAGGACTTTGAAATTCAAGGCAAGACTGTTGAGAAGGTTTTTAGCAAGTTGAATGTAAAGAAAGCAGTTGGTCCTGATAACATCGGTGGACGTGTTTTGAGATCATGTGCCTGTCAGTTGTCCGTTGTTTTTAGCCGTTTGTTTAGTTGGTCTCTGAAAGATTGCACTGTGCCCAGACTCTGGAAAAACTCTACGATCTGCCCTGTCCCCAAGAACAACAAGCCCAAAACCCTGAATGACTATCGCCCTGTAGCTCTCACCTCTTTTGTTATGAAGTGCTTTGAGCGCATTGTCCTCTTTAGACTGCTCCATCAGGTCAAGCCCCATCAGGATCCCTTCCAGTTTGCATACAAGCAGAACAGATGCACAGATGACGCCACACTCACACTCTTACACAACGCATACACACACTTAGAAAAACCTGGCTCTTTTGTACGCATTCTTTTCATAGACTTCTCTTCTGCCTTCAACACTATCCATGGCCCAGAAACTTCTCCGCTACAGCGTGACTCCAAGGCTTTTCCTGTGGATTATCAACTTTCTCGTTAACAGAACCCAGTCAGTCCGCTTTCAGACAGCTCTCTCTTTCCTTAGATCCACCTCCATAGGCTCTCCACAGGGTACAGTTATCTCCCCTGTGTTGTTCACACTCTACACTAACGACTGCAGTGGCACTGACTCCACCCTTCTTATCAAATATTCAGATGATACAGCGCTAGAAGATCTCTCCAATAGTGACGCAACTTACTTTGCAGAAGTAGAACGTTTCAACGCCTGGTGTAAAGACAACTTTTTAGACCTAAATGTGACAAAGACCAAAGAACTTCTGATAGATTTTAGAAGAAACCCTGCCCCTGTCCCTGACCTGATGATTGATGGTGTGACTGTTGAGCGTGTGACTGAATATAAGTATCTTGGCACAGTTATCGATGATAAGCTGTCCTTCAATGCAAACACCACCCTCATACACAAAAAATGTCAGTCAAGCATCTACTGCCTTCAGAAACTTAGGAAGTTGAATGTGAACCCTTCTATCCTCCAAACTTTCTACCGCTCTTTCATTGAGTCTGTCATCACTTTCGGTTTTGTGGCCTGGTATGGAGGTCTGAGTGTGAAGAACAGGAATGTCTTAGTGCGAATGGTGAATGTCAGTAGCAAGGTGATTGGCAGGCAGCAAGCAAGTGTGGAGTCCCTGTATGAAAAGCGTGTGGTGAGAAAGAGTAGGCGGATAGCTTCAGATAGGTCCCATGTCCTTGCCCACCTCTATGAACTCCTTCCCTCTGGCCGTAGACTTCGCACGCACAAAGCTAGGACATTCCGGCTGCAAAACAGCTTCATCCCCAAATCCATCACCCTTAGCAACATGTAAACACATCCACATACCCGACCCAGCCCCTCTTCTGCCAGTGCAATCAGTAGTAATGTACATGTATGTATTGGTTTTATGTACAACCGTATATTTTCTGATATATTGTATGCTATGATATTTTGCAATGATGTTTAGCCATAGTTCGTTATACGCGCAGGTGTGCGAGAATGTAAGCGCAGTGCTTTAAAGATGTCCATGTGTGAACGTGTAAGTGGGCGTAGTCGAATGTCCATGTGGGAGTGGAGCGTATAAGAATGCCCATGTGTGAATGTGTAAGTGGAGCGTATAAGAATGTGTAAGTGGAGCGTGGTGGAATGTCCATGTGTGAAAGGGTAAGTTGAGCGTATAAGAATGTCCATGTGTGCGATGTATAAATGAGACATGGATGTGTTCATGTCTGAATGCGTAAGAACAATGCAAGGAATGTCCAGAGAGGTATGTGGAAGGTGTTTCTATAACCTGCCCTGTTATATAGTGCTATATGTTTTATGTAAAATCAATGTCTTGTTTGTACTATTGTTATGTACCACGCCTGAATTTCTCTATGAGATAATAAAGTATTCTTATTCTTATTCTTATTCTTATTCTTATCTGCACTTTTAGCATCTTGTACCTGGAATAGTATGAAGATAACATGTCATTGTCACCGTCAGTAAATCACTATATATCAAACTTATCAATATCATATGATTACTTACTAAAATAACTTTATGAAGTGATCTAGCACTGTCAATGGCAATAGTATCATGACAGTTTGACAGTGAGATTACGATTAATCATCCTCATTAACAAATAACATAGATCAGTTCTAATGTAGTACCTGTTTGTAGTGAACTCACCAGCAGGAGTATTGCATGTATTAATTGCGCATTACTGAATCCATGCACCCACATAGTCTCTTACTAATTTGCAAAACCATAATGACTTCAAACCTCTGATGAATTACATAACTCATTTATGAAGAGTAGTTAATACTAATAGTTGTAGTACAAACCCAAGTTCGTGTGCATGTTTGTATGTGTGGGTGGGGGTGTCGAGGGGGGGGGGGGGGGACGGTTACTGATGGTTCACCCACAAAAATGTACACTTACTAAGTAACTATTTTTAAAGCTTCTTGCTTACCTTAAAATAGTGTCAAGCAGCTTATGTTGTGTCTAGATCAGCCATCAGATCTTCACACTCAGCGGGGTCAGCCTGCACATGCTGCAAACTGGACATGCCTGCAATTCTTGAGCAACCAAGCTGTTGTTGCGGAGACAACGGAACCATGCTCAAGTCAGGTCCAACTGAAATAAAAGCATATTGTTAGCTGATAAATGATTTGGTCAAGCAAAACCATGCGGTATTTTTTTAATAAAATATTTAAATTTAGGCAAGCGATTCACAGAGCGCAGCGCTGTGCAGCGCGGCAATTCACAGAGCGCGGCACGTTGTGCAGCGCAGCGATTTCCAGAGCGCGGCTATTGCTCTCACCAGCGCAGATTGTTGATGCGCTTTATTTTTGTACATGTATGCATGATTATCAGCAACATTTTACACTCTTTCTTTGCACACGCAAAAGCAACTTCAGGGCTGCAAGACTACAAAATTGCACTTTATGCAGACTGAATATAATTATATACGCGTTCAAATCAACTGGAAAAAAAACCCACGCTGAAAAAATGATCTGCGCATGCGCGAATTCCAAAATGGCTGCTGAAGTGTTAACTGGTGTGACACCGATTAACAGTTCCGCGGCACTGTACTCGGATAATTGTTTAAAAACGTCATCCCAGTTTAAAAACTCAGCTCCTTTCCATATATATAGTAGAAGCCATTGCAATGACATGTAGTGATATGAGTATGACTGCCAAGTATTCAAGGCCGGTGTCACAAACTGAAAACTCTGCCTGAACAATCCTTCTCATTGCGGTCAATGCGCATGCGCTAACATGGGGAGATTAATCAGGTCGTGAACAACCTAACCCTTACCCTAACCCATGGTTCGATCGGTCAAAGGGTCGCATTTTTGTAAGTCCAAGATTGGCGCATGCGCATTGACCGCAATGAGAAGGATTGTTCAGCAGAGGTAGGCACGTTTTTACATCGACGCGGCGATATACTGGTGAATTCAGTTGAAAGAGTGAGAGAGAGAGAATGGCTCAGCTCTGTTTTTTGCTTTATTGACAGTTTTATTTCTCAAATAGATCAGATAGATGTAGCTGTTGTAAACTTTGCGATTGTGAAGGAAATGTATCGGCAGAATACATCGCGCGTCATGAATCGCAGCGCGTTGTAAATCGCAACGCTGCACAACGCGCCGCGCGCTGTGAATCCACTTCGTTAAATTTATGTATACCTCGCTGATGCAAAAATAATGTACTTATTTACTATTACTAGTATTAGCATTTAGCTGGTCATTCAAACCATAGCTTGTTTAAAGCTAGTAGTAGCAGTAGTATTTAGTACTAGTAGTTTGTTTGTTTGTTTGTTTGCTTAACGCCCAGCCGACCACGAAGGGCCATATCAGGGCGGTGCTGCTTTGACATTTAACGTGCGCCACACACAAGACAGAAGTCGCAACACAGGCTTCATGTCTCACCTAGTCACATTATTCTGACACCGGACCAACCAGTCCTAGCACTAACCCCATAATGCCAGACGCCAGGCGGAGCAGCCACTAGATTGCCAATTTTACAGTCTTAGGTATGACCCGGCCGGGAGTACTAGTAGTAATGTTTTAGTAAAATACTACTATAGTAGAACTCGAACTCCTATTGCTAGTAAATTACTAATTAGTGCACACAAGAACAACCATGGCAGTTGGCAATGGCACCGGCAGAATACGATCAAATATTATTATTACTGAGCCTCACCATGGGTTGACGTCCCATCAAAATGAATCACTGAATGAATTAGGGACTGAATCAAACTTCAGAGACATCATTACAATTTTTCACAAAGACTGATTTTCAGCAAACAGCCATGTTTACCTGTACAAATGTATCAGTGCTATCACTATGACTATGAGTATGACAGTGTGGTAACTGGTAAGCTTAGTATTTTGGTTCGAGCACAGGCGGAAGGTATCGTCCACTGGACCACTAGACTACTTTCATACTCATACGAGTCATAGAAAGTAGTGGTCCAGTGAACGATACCTTCCGCCTGTGGTTCGAGACAGAGACAAAGTTGAAACTTAATTCGAGAAGCCAAACGGCTGACGAATACTTACGTATTTTGAGCAAAACCCACACACGTCGACCACAAGTTGATGTCTGCTGGAGTACGTAGTCATAAAAACGTCCATAAAGCTTGGTTTTGAAACGTTTCTTAGCACGAGTTAGATTTATCCGCCATTTTCGATAAGAACATTTTCCTGCACATGGCGCATGCGCGGTCTGCGTGACTTTACCAAACTATCGCCGGTGTAACACGAGAAAATTACTCCCACGAGATTTTTACTCCGGAGTAAACATTTCGTTCGAAAAACTGAGTTACTCCCTTAACGAAAAAAAGCACTCCCCCATTGCACGAGAAAATTACTCCCCAAGAAGGTGAGTTCCGAGTAAACATTTCGTACACAAATGTTACTCCCTTCACGAATAAATAACGAATAAATTCAGTACTTCACCCCAACACGAGCAATTTAACCTCCCATGCCAGGTGTACGAAATTTGTACTCCCTTGTCCCCTGTTAGTCTTGGTGGTGGAAGGGGTGGAAGGAGGGTTGCGCGACATTCGTGTGCGCGAGATCACTTGTTGGCATTATCCCTTCGCCCGCATCCCATTTTTGCGTACGATATTTTTACTGGAAGTAAAAAAAAATGGGGGGTACAAATTTCGTGGAGGGAGTAATTTTTTCGTGCCTTGGGGAGTTCTTTTCTCGTACGAAAAGTGTACTCGGAGTAAGAATTTCGTACGAAACATTTACTCCAGAGTAAATTTTTCGTGGAGTAAAAATTTCATGTTACACCGGCACAGGCCACTGATCTAAAAAAAACAAGAAGAGCAAACGCTCGATCGAGTCACTTTCGCAGTTCTGAATATTATATGAGGCATCAGATGGACAGGAAGAAATTGCTATTCACAACACAATGAGTCACGTTCACATAAAATTTGAGCCCGGTCACTTTTATAGTTTCCGAGAAAAGCCCAACGTTAAAGTTGTGTGTTGCCGAACAGAAAAGGCTAGTTATCTCCCTTGTTTTTCTGATAACGTTCGTAAAAGGCTACAGATGTAAATACTTTGATGTAAAGAATAATCCTACAAAGTTTCAATCACATCCGATGAACTTTGTCAAAGATATAAAATGTCTAATTTTTCCTTTGACGCTGACCTGTGCCCTTGAAAAAGGTCAAAGGTCAACGAAACCATCGTTAAAGTGTAGAGGTCATTGGAGGTCACGACTAAACAAAATATGAGCCCGATCGCTTTGATAGTTTCCGAGAAAAGTCCAACGTTAAGGTGGTGTCTACGGACGGCCGGCCGGACGGCCGGCCGGACAGACTAACACTGACCGATTACATAGAGTCGCATTTTCTCAAGTGACTCAAAAAATGGAGACGGACAAGTACCCGACAGGCACAACTTGACCATGCTGTTGTTGTTGTTGTGTTTTGTAGTTGTTTCAAGTTCAGATGATGAGGCCGTGTGCCAAAAGCAACTAATAGTCTTTCGGATGAGACGAAAAACCGAGGTCCCTTCGTGTACACTACATTGGGGTGTGCACGTTAAAGATCCCACGATTGACAAAAGGGTCTTTCCTGGCAAAATTGTATAGGCATAGATAAAATTGTCCACCAAATAGTACCCGTTTGACTTGGAATAATAGGCCGTGAAAGGTGAATGTTCGCCTAATAGGCTTGAAGTTTGCTGGTCGATGTGAATGCGTTATATATTGTGTGTAAAAAATGTCTCTTTGTCTGTCTGTAAAAAATTCCATTTCAAACGGCAAAAATTAATATGTAAAGCGCGGAGAGCACAGTTGTGGTTCGCGCTATATAAGCTCCCCGATGATAATAATAATAATAATAAGTAATTAAAAGTGTGTGTGTGTAAAGCCGAGCGGTGGTAGCTTCACGTAGATATGGGGGAAGGGCTCCTAATATGGACCGGCTCCTAATAATTATGGACCACCTCCTGGTCTGAAAAACTAACGGTGCTAGAGCGCTCAAAAAAAGTTTTGTTCGCTGTATTCACCCTCTCTGGATAACTTGCACATGTCAAAACAGTTGCAGAAACACAAATCTCAAAACCGTTAGGCTTTTTCTAATTTTTTTCATTCAGTTTGGCAGCGTTCACTCTAAATTTGCCGCCTAAAACGGACTCGTTTCTGTCCACAGCCAAACCTTTTATCACACAAAAATTACCATGTATGAAAGCTAAGACCGCATTTGTTACATTTTAGCAGTGTTGACCGCAAGTTTCTACTGCAAACAAAAAATAATAGCAAAATCTCAAAGTATGTGCGAGTCCCCTAATATGGACCACCTTCAACAAATCGAAGAAAAAAAGCTAAAGGCTATTTTCATTAATTCATTAAGAAGCTTGCTGGAAATAACCTATAACTAGTCTTCGAGATTTAAAAAAAAAAGTCTTCTTTTCGTGGAAGTTGATAATTTCACTTATTTTTACTCTGTTTTTGATAAGCTTCTTTAGTTTCCTGGTGTTCTTCAAATAATGCTCTCATCAACCCGACTTGAAATAGATCAATCTAAAGCATATTAAAATTAGTCTGACTTGTACACTGAGCTGTATCATGTTATTTTGAAGTATAGGGGGCTTTTTACAGTGATTTGTGAAGGCCGCTTCACTAACAGCTATTGTGTTTTCAGCGTAGCAATAGGGCCCGATATTTAGACGAGACAAGTATAATGCCGACGAGTCGAAGACGAGTCGCATTAAACTTGTTCGAGTCTAAATATCGGACCCTATTGCTACGATGAAAACACAATAGCGTTAATATAGCTATTCTGACATTAAATTCTGTGTTAAAATCATGTTTTTGTCAGCAACAAGGACCAGAATGGTCCATGTCGTTGATTGCAGACGACGGTTCCCTTTCTGCATGAAGCCACGGAAATAACCGAACATTGAAAAACCCACGGACATGTATTACGGAGAAAACTCAAGATAACCGGATGCTTAGCATTACGTCAATATCTTAGGAATCATATGACGTTATGACGTATCATGCTTGCCTACGTAGATTGTATGTTCGAAAGTCTGACTTCTGTTGGGAATTCGCGTGGTGAAGACTGCGGTAAATCTGTAGATGATAAGAGAACAAGGATTGTCTCAGAAGAAACGACGAAATGTTTCAGACCGGTAACTTCATTTCAACATTGCACTACACAATGGACGTTCTATGTGACAGGAGAGTTTGCTGATTTTGTGTTAAACATTGGTGATTGGAGAGATCGTCTGCAAAAATTAGAGATAGGTCGCTTCAGATTGCAGCTTCTGGAAATTTGCAAGGTTTGCTGCCAGTTAAAGAACTGGATTTTACACGTAATGTATGTCATGTACAGTAAGCAACAACAAAAACACACACAAAGCAAATTGCATCGTCTGTCGACTAGCCACAGACACAAGCCTGGCGAGGTATGCGTGTACTTTATACACGTGGAAGAAACCGGAACCATGCGTCTTTGTTATTGCCGATATCGTTTGGATATCGGCAAAAATGGCCAACTTTCGTAGCGTTATGCTTTGATGATCGGAAAAGGGATGTGTGAGACCATCCAATCACAGCCCCCGAATCCCCCCACGTGTCCATCAGAATAGCTATATTAGTCCATATTAGGCGCCCAGGCTCCTATTATGGACCATTTGTGATTTTGACTGTATTTAATTTTTCCTGAATGTCTATCAAAGCTATTTCACTCTAATTAGGCCTAACGGTTAACCTAAGAGAGATAGGCCGTGATCGTGAAAAGTAGGATGTGCGCCGAAATGGCTGCGATCTGCTGGCCGATGTGAATGCGTGAGGTATTGTGTAAAAAAAATTCCATCTCACACGGCATAAATAAATCCCTGCGCCTTGAATATGTGCGCGATATAAATTGCATAATTATTTTTTTTTAAATCCCTGCGCTTAGAACTGTACCCACGGAATACGCGCGATATAAGCCTCATATTGATTGAGAGAAGGACTACCAAACACAAAATAAAACTCTTCGCAAGAAAACAAGCTAGTTATCAGCATGAAACAACAAGTCGCGTAAGGCGAAAATACAACATTTAGTCAAGTAGCTGTCGAACTCACAGAATGAAACGGAACGCAATGCAATTTTTCAGCAAGACCGTATACTCGTAGCATCGTCAGTCCACCGCTCATGGCAAAGGCAGTGAAATTGACAAGAAGAGCGGTTTAGCACGCTTTTCTGTACCTCTCTTCGTTTTAACTTCCTGAGCGTGTTTTTAATCCAAACATATCAGTTTTTGGAATCAGGAACCGACAGGGAATAAGATGAAAGTATTTTTAAATTGATTTCGACAATTTAATTTTGATAATAATTTTTATATTTTTAATTTTCAGAGCTTGTTTTTAATCTAAATATAACATATTTATATGTTTTTGGAATCAGCAAATGATGGAGAATAAGATAAACGTAAATTTGGATCGTTTTATAATTTTTTTTTTACAATTTTGAGATTTTTAATGACCAAAGTCATTAATTAATTTTTAAGCCACCAAGCTGAAATGCAATACCGAAGTCCGGGCTTCGTCGAAGACTACTTGACGAAAATTTCAACCAATTTGGTTGAAAAATGAGAGCGTGACAGTGCCGCCTCAACTTTCACGAAAAGCCGGATATGACGTCATCAAAGACATTTATCAAAAAAACGAAAAAAATGTTCGGGGATATCAATCCCAGGAACTCTCATGGAAAATTTCATAAAGATCGGTCCAGTAGTTTGGTCTGAATCGCTCTACACACACGCACGCACGCGCACACACACACACACACACACATACACCACGACCCTCGTCTCGATTACCCCCTCGATGTTAAAACATTTAGTCATAACTTGACTAAATGTAAAAAGTGGTCCATATGAGGAGCCCTTCCTAACTGTCTGTGTCTGCGTCGAAGATGTTACTGTGAATGTGTTTTTAAAAGACATTTATCAGGACGGCATTCAAACCACACGCACCAGACCGACTAAATCTAACAAACAAGTCGCGTAAGGCGAAAATACAACATTATAGTCAAGCTGTCGAACTCACAGAATGAAACGGACCGGAACGCAATGCAATTTTTCAACAAGACCGTATACTCGTAGCATCGTCAGTCCACCGCTCGTGGCAAAGGCAGTGAAATTGACAAGAAGAGCGGGGTAGTAGTTGCGCTGAGAAGGATAGCACGCTTTTCTGTACATGTACCTCTCTTCGTTTTAACTTTCTGAGCGTGTTTTTAATCCAAACATATCATATCTATATGTTTTTGGAATCAGGAACCGACAAGGAATAAGATGAACGTGTTTTTAAATTGATTTCAAAAATAATTTTGATCATAATTTTTATATTTTTAATTTTCAGAGCTTGTTTTTAATCCAAATATAACATATTTATATGTTTTCGGAATCAGAAAATGATGAAGAATGAGATGAACGTAGATTTGGATCGTTTTATAAAAAAATTGTTGTTTTTTTTACAATTTTTAGATTTTTAATGACCAAAGTCATTAATTAATTTTTAAGCCACCAAGCTGAAATGCAATACCAAAGTCTGGCCTTCGTCGAAGATTGCTTTGCCAAAATGTCAATCACTTTGGTTGAAAAATGAGGGTGTGACAGTGCCGCCTCAATTTTCGCAAAAAGCCGGATATGACTTCATCAAAGACATCTATCGAAAAAAAGAAAAAAAGTCCAGGGGATATCATTCCCCGGAACTCTCATGTCAAATTTCATAATGATCGGTCCAGTAGTTTACTCTGAATCGCTCTACACACACACACGCACAAGCACACACACAGACACACATACACCACGACCCTCGTCTCGATTCCCCCTCAATGTTAAAACATTTAGTCAATAATTTTTATATTTTTAATTTTCAGAGCTTGTTTTTAATCTAAATATAACATGTTTATATGTTTTTGGAATCAGAAAATGGTGAAGAATAAGATGAATGTAAATTTGGATCGTTTTATAATTTTTTTTATTACAATTTTCAGATTTTTAATGACCAAAGTCATAAATTAATTTTTAAGCCACCAAGCTGAAACGCAATGCCGAAGTCCGGCCTTCGTCGAAAATTGCTTGGCCAAAATTTCAATCAATTTGATTGAAAAATGAGGGTGTGACAGTGCCGCCTCAACTTTTAGAAAAAGCCGGATATGACGTCATCAAAAGTATTTATCGAAAAAAAGAAAAATATATCCGGGGATATTATTCACAGGAACTCTCATGTCAAATTTCATAAAGATCGGTCCAGTAGTTTACTCTGAATCGCTCTACACACACACACACGCACACAGACACACATACACCACGACCCTCGTCTCGATTTCCCCCTCAATGTTAAAACATTTAGTCAAAACTTGACTAAATGTAACAAGTCGCGTAAGGCGAAATTACTACATTTAGTCAAGCTGTGGAACTCACAGAATGAAACGTCTGAGCGATCGAGAAGAAGAAGAAGACAGAATGAAACTGAACGCACTGCATTTTTTCACAATGACCGTAGTCCGTCGCTTGTGCAAAACGGAGTGAAACTGACGAGCCTGTTCAGCGCGGTAGTGGTTTCGCAGTGCTACATAGCACGCTTTTCGGTACCTCTCTTCGTTTGAACTTTCTGAGCGTGTTTTTAAACCAAACATATTCTATATATGTTTTTGGAATCAGGAACCGACAAGGAATAAGATGAAATTGTTTTTAAATCGATTTCGGAAATTTGATTTTGATAATAATTTTTATATTTTTAATTTTCAGACCTTGTTTTTAATCCGAATATAACATATTTATATGTTTTTGGAATCAGAAAATGATGAAGAATAAGATGAACGTAAATTTGGATGGTTTTATAAAAAAATAATTTTAATTACAATTTTCAGATTTTTAATGACCAACACAGACACACAGACACACATACACCACGACCCTCGTCTCGATTCCCCCTCAATGTTAAAACATTTAGTCAATAATTTCTATATTTTTAATTTTCAGAGCTTGTTTTTAATCTAAATATAACATGTTTATATGTTTTTGGAATCAGAAAAGGATGAAGAATAAGATGAACGTAAATTTGGATCGTTTTATAATTTTTTTTTTACAATTTACAGATTTTTAATGACCAAAGTCATCAATTAATTTTTAAGCCACCAAGCTGAAATGCAATACCAAAGTTTGGCCTTTGTCGAAGATTTCTTGGCCAAAATTTCAATCAATTTGATTAAAAAATGAGGGTGTGACAGTGCCGGCTCAACTTTTACAAAAAGCCGGATATGACGTCATCAAAGACATTTATCGAAAAAATGAAAAAAAAACATCCGGGGATATCATACCCAGGAACTCTCATGTCAAATTCCATAAAGATCGGTCCAGTAGTTTACTCTGAATCGCTCTACACACACGCACACACACACACACACACACACACACACACACACACACACACACACACACACACACACACACACACACATACACCACGACCCTCGTCTCGATTCCCCCTCTATGTTAAAACATTTAGTCAAAACTTGACTAAATGTAACAAGTCGCGTAAGGCGAAAATACAACATTTAGTCAAGTAGCTGTCGAACTCACAGAATGAAACTGAACGCAATGCAACGCAACAAGACCGTATACTCGTAGCATCGTCAGTCCACCGCGCACGGCAAAGGCAGTGAAATTGACAAGAAGAGCGGGGTAGTACTTGCGCTGAGAAGGATAGCACGCTTTTCTGTACCACTCTTCGTTTTAACTTTCTGAGCGTGTTTTTAATCCAAACATATCATATCTATATGTTTTTGGAATCAGGAACCGACATGGAATAAGATGAAAGTGTTTTTAAATTGATTTGGACAATTTAATTTTGATAATAATTTTTATATTTTTAATTTTCAGAGCTTGTTTTTAATCCAAATATAACATATGTATATGTTTTTGGAATCAGAAAATGATGGGGAATAAGATGAACGTAAATTTAGATCGTTTTATAAAAAAAATATTTTTTTTACAATTTTCAGATTTTTAATGACCAAAGTCATTAATTAATGTTTAAGCCACCAAGCTGAAATGCAATACCGAAGTCCGGGCTTTGTCGAAGATTACTTGACCAAAATTTCAACCAATTTGGTTGAAAAATGAGAGAGTGACAGTGCCGCCTCAACTTTCACGAAAAGCCGAATATGTCGTCATAAAAGACATTTATCGAAAAAATGAAACAAAATGTCTGGGGATTTCATACCCAGGAACTCTCATGTCAAATTTCATAAAGATCGGTCCAGTAGTTTAGTCTGAATCGCTCTACACAAACACACAGACTAGACACACAGACACACATACACCACGATCGACCCTCGTCTTGATTCCCCCCTCTACGTTAAATCAAAACTTGACTAAATGTAAAAAGGACATTATGTGTTGCATCCAAAAACGATGTGATTAAAACATTATCAGAAAAGGAAGGGCAATGAAAATCCTAAAATCTCCAACTCGAGTCACTTCCAACAGATACATGGAGAGTAAAGTCCAGTCAATTAGCCACCCTCTCGGCCTATTGGGGAGGGGGGGGAACTAGAACAAAGACCTCTCTGTCTGTGGTCAGTGGGCTTTCTCAGGGCCAGCAAAGCTCGCCTCAGCAACACATGTGAAAATGATTAACTCGCTCGGTACCGGAGGTTTGCTAAGGAATAGAGACAAACTCTTATCTGGCTGGCCAAAAATTGTCAGTTTAAAATGACCTACTTTCTCTGCTCAACGCACGGGCTATTCGTACTGTATCTCCTCTTGTGCACTTACAAGGCTCTTATGGAGAAAATAAGAGATATCAAAAAAGGTGTGTGTGTGTGTGTGTGTGTGCGAGTGTGTGTGCCCATAGTATGTTTGTGTGTCCCAGTGTGTGCGTGTGTGTGCACAGTGTGTGCCTGTGCGTGTGCCTGTGTGTACCGTTTGTGTGTCATTATGATATGTCAGTTATAATGTGTGTGTGCAGTGACGGTGTGAATGTGTGTGTGACGGTGTGTGTGTGTGTGTGTGTATGGTGTATGCCGGTGCAATGTGTGTGTGTATGTATATAATTATATATATATATATATGTGTGTGTGTATGTGTGTGTGTGTGTGTGTGTGTGTGTGTGTGTGTGTGTGTGTGTGTGTGTGTGTGTGTGACCGTGCTGAAAGAGAAAGAGAGAGAGAGGAAGCCGATAATCGTCTGATTCTGCAGACTCGCCGAGAGGCGGCCGGGGTTCGGCACCAGGCTGATGAAAACGCAGAATAATCCATCAAAACAACACTCTAACATCAAGTTTTAGAAACCAGAAAAACGTATCGTAACTCCATAGGTTTTGTGGTGTTTTGCGCACTGCTGAAACGCGTTTAACACGACGTGAATCGCCGTGCGTTAACGTAGCGAAAACGTCCAAAACACAGACACCAAAACTCGATGTTTTACCGTGTTTTGCACCTCGCTAAAATCCCAGGGATTTTATTGCGTTACGGCAGTTTTTCTAACTTGATGTGAATCGCACAGGTATAATGCCACAAAATTCAGTTGATTAACTTCATGTTTCATGTTATATGCCACGTTATAGTGCCAAAACGTGACTTTTCGCCCAGTGACTGTATGTTTGATGTTTCTATGATTCTAGTCGGGCGCACGCGTGAATATGTGTTTGTGTGAATGTAAAGGGCACATTGTAAGATTAAGCCTATGGCCTAAAATGTCTACCCTTTATGTGAATAAAATGTTCTAAGTCTAAGTCTAAGTCTAAGTCTAAGTCTAAGTCTCTCTCTCTCTCTCTCTCTCTCTCTCTCTCTCTCTCTCTCTCTCTCTCTTTCTGTTTCTGTTGCAATCTGTGTCTCTGTGTCTGTGTCCCTCCTCCCCCCCCCCCAGTTCTGGATTACCAGGGAAATAGAGAAGCCCCTTAGCATACTGCATCCTTCGGCAAGGACAGATTTAATGAGTAAAACATTGCCCGGGGCACAGACTGAGTCCAGCCAAACTGACCAGTGGCCAAGCAATTTCCAGGCACGTGTTTCCTCACGTAGTTTTGAAAATCATAAATTTTAATTATTCACTGTTGTTAGTGGTTGTAATTTGTTTGATGGCTTGCTCGTCTACGTCTATGTCAGTCAGTGTGTCTGTTCCAAAATTTGCTCTCTCTCTCTCTCTCTCTCTCTCTCTCTCTCTCTCTCTCTCTCTCTCTCTCTCTCTCTCTCTCTTTCTTTCTCTCTCTCTC
>NC_090260.1:28025313-28032890 GCF_037325665.1 Littorina saxatilis | reverse complement strand
GTCGAGAGATACTATCCGTCGATGGACAAAGATTGGATTACAAAAACGGGTTATTGACATGACAATATTTACGCCGCATTCAACTCGTTCCGCTGCATCTAGTAAAGCTGCAAGTAAAATTCCTCTGGCAACCATTCTGAAGACGTTGGTTGGCGTCGGGCTAACACCTTCACAACTTTTTACAACAACCAGTGGACAGTGGGAGGAGTTTTGGACAGGCTGTTCTGTCATGAAGAATTGGGGTAGGTTTATATATGTATTTCAATTCATCGCAGTGCTAGGGTGTAAATGTTGCAGACTTTAAAGTCTCACGTGACCCATTCCTCTCGGAATTGTGGGAGATAAAATTACATAATTATGACGAGCTTAACTGAGTAAGTGAAGTCTAATTGTGGTTTTATCGACCACAATGTAGAGAGGAAAGGGATTACGTGCCTCGCCCTAAGTTGTCTTCAGAGTTATACTGATAACCGTTTTCCCTCCCTATCCCTTTCCTCTCTCTTTCTCTTTTTTCTGCACCATTTACACGTCGTTAAACAGTGACGTATTCCCGCGTTCAGCGGGTTTACTGAAAAAAACATTTTCCGGAAGAGTGCATAACATCTGAGTACAAGCATGTAGTGATCTGACACACGAGTGTACAGGGATCACCAAGCAGGTGCCTAACAGGAAACAAAAATAGAGAACGGCCTGAAAATGTGAAAACGCAACACTTGGATAGCATATCACCCCTGACAGAATCAATGAACCCAGCTGCGCAGCGTTTCAGACACACACACAAAAAACAATCAAATACAGCAAAATCCTTTATAGACAGGTCGCATAATAGGTAGCATTCTTGCGCACCGATCAAGATCAAGGAGACGGAGTAACTGCAGAGAGAGAAGAGAGAGAGAGAGAGAGAGAGAGAGCGAGAGAGGAGAGAGAGAGAGAGAGAGCGAGAGAGAGAGAGAGAAAGAGAGAGAGAGAGAGAGCGAGAGAGAGAGAGAAAGAGAGAGAGAGAGAGAGAGAGAGAGGGAGGAGAGAAAGAGAGAGAGAGAGAGAGAGAGAGAGAGAGAGAGAGAGAGAGAAAGGGAGAGAGAAAGAAAGAGATAGAGAAAGAAATAAACATACAACACACACACCCCAGTGAAGAAGTGTCATAATCGATAATGTTTGTACATAGTGTATTCCAAACCATGAAGAACTAATAATAACGCCTTGTTAAAATCAACCCAGCGGAATAAAGCTGTGATGACTTTGAGGTACCCCCAGAAGACCCCTCGTTAATGTATGGGTGTCACGCGCGGAACAGGTTTACATAGCAGAGGCGACAGGAGTCACTGACACTTATGCAGAGCGTCAACTGGAACGCATACGGGTGGGTGCGTAGGCGTGGTCCGTTTGACAGAAATGCAGTTGCGACTTCTTTATCCGACTCCTAATTTTTGTCTCACGCCCTAAACGCCAGGGCACATTCAATTACAAATCTGTTAAGCTAGGCGATATCTGATCGGGTAATGAGAACATGATTTTATTTAAGTGGACATGTCCTCATGTAACTTGATTGCTTCAAAACGTTCAGGATCTTAAGTCCACAGACGAGACGTACGTCCGGTAAAATTTCGCATCGTTAGATATATTTTTTGAGATGATAAGCAATCTTCTGGAAATGTTTTAAAACGTGTCATAAGTTTAAAGGTTTGCATCCAACTATAAACTCATGACTTTGCATGCGTACAGACAAATAAATGTTACAAATACTGCCAAAGTTTCATATACATACAATCACTAGTTTACGTTTCCTAGTCCTGTAAACACGATCAAATATTTTTGGAGGATTGCAAATGTCTGTCAGTCGTCATACTCAAATGAAACTTTGGCAGTTCTTGTAACTACCATTTGTCTGTATGCATGCAAAGTCATGTTTTATTAGGATGTAAATTTACTAACCTGTAGCGGGTTTAAAAACATTTTCCGGAAGAGTGCATAACATCTGAGTACAAGCATGTAGTGATCTGACATTTCACCCAGGGTAGGTCCCGTATGTAGACTTCAACTTTCAAATCAATCCATTTAGGCATTGCTGAAATATAGCGCTTTTTTCATGGTACCCATCAAAATGGACGCAAAATCCTCTCGTTTTCTACTGCTCGTGAGTTTCCCACCTGCATCAGTAGAAATGACATAACACAAGAGACACTTACTTACTTACTTAGGCCATTATGAACCCCCGGGGGAGCATAGGCCATCGACGACAATTCTCCATCCGACACGGTCCTGGGCTGCCCTTTCGATCTGGCTCCAGGTCTTCCCCTGCCTGTTGATCTCTGCTTCAGTGTCTCGTCTCCAGCTGTTGCGCGGCCGGCCTCTCTTCCTTTTCCCTTGTGGATTCCACTTCAGGGCTTGCCTCGTGATACTGGATGCTGGCTTTCTCAGGGTGTGCCCTATCCAGCCCCATTTCCTCCGGAGAATTTGCTGCGCCGCTGGTTTCTGGTCAGCTCTCTGCCAAAGGTCTTCATTTCGGATTCTGTCCGTCCATCTGATGTTTAGGATATGCCTCAAGCAGGTGTTGACAAAGATTTGTATCTTTCCCAGCATGGTCTCTGTTGTCCTCCATGTCTTACACCCATAGAGAAGAACAGACTTGACGTTTGAATTGAAGATCCGAAGCTTCGTCCTTTGGCTAATCTCCTTGGAACTCCAGATCTTCTTTAGCATGACAAAGGCTCCCCGTGCTTTCCCAATCCTTGCTTTGACGTCCCTGTCCGAGCCTCCTTGTCCGTCAATGATGCTCCCCAGGTAAACAAAGGACTCCACTTCCTTGATGGGCTCCCCATTGATCATCACCGGATTGTCGGCTGTGGTGTTGGTCTTAATCAATTCGGTTTTCCTCTTGTTGATCTTGAGTCCTACACCGGCTGATATTGTCTCCAGGTGAGTAGTCTTGTCTTGCATTTGGGCATGGTTGTGGGAAAGGAGGGCAAGATCATCCGCAAAGTCGAGGTCTTCCAGTTGATCGAAGAGTGTCCATTGTATCCCATTTCTCCTGCCTGCTGTTGTGGTCTTCATGATCCAGTCGATAGCCAGAAGAAATAGGAATGGTGACAGTATACATCCTTGTCGTACCCCCGTTTTCACCTCAAAACTGTCGGATAGCTGGCCAGCATGTGCGACTCTACACTTCATATCCTGGTAGGTGCCCCGGATGAGGGAGATGAATTTCTCTGGAATGACGTAGTGCCGCATGAGTTTCCACAGTGACTCTCTGTCCACGCTGTCGAAGGCTTTCTCATAATCAATGAAGTTGATGTATAGAGGAGACTTCCACTCCAGCGACTGCTCCACTATGATGCGTAAACTGGCAATCTGGTCAGGACAGGATCTGTTCTTCCTGAAACCCGCCTGTTCATCCCTGAGCTTGGTGTCAACTGCCTCCTTCATTCTATCCAAAAGGATTCGGTTGAGAACCTTCCCTGGCACGGACAGCAGCATGATCCCTCGGTAGTTTCCACAGTCTCGAAGATCCCCTTTCTTTGGAATCTTGATGATGATGCCTTCTCTCCATTGAGGTGGCACCTCTTCCTACAAGAGACACGCAAGAAAGCAAAATACAACAATCTGTCCTGGATAGATAAGTAATTTTTCTTTCTTCTCGTATGTAAAAGTTGCCAAGCTGCGACTATTCTGAATTTGTGTCGATTTTTTAATTGGTACCTGACGTTATTGTCAGGTCGATTTGGGGGGTAAACTTACTTCGATCCAATGTGTTCCCGGTAGCCAAGTGAAGGGCATTTAAATAAAGTTTGCATAAAATGACACGGGAGTGAATGTTTTAGTTGGGGCACGAAAATGGGTGCAACACTTTTTTGTTCAGTTTATTACAAGTAGTTTGGGTATGGACATTATAATGTTGTTCCTTTCTGTTCATAAGCGGGGCAAAGAAAAAAATCTGCGTTCAGAGAGTTCTGCAATAGACAATCTAATCTTCCTTTCCATTACAAAAACAACAACACTTTGATCAAACTCTTACTAAACAAAAATATTCGTACTTTCACATACGTGAGCTACTTGTTGGAAAAGTCGTTTCTGTTAGTTGGTAACACTCTGTGCACGAGCAATACAACGTTAACATTGTCCGAAAGAGGAACATCACTTACTAGTCTGATCTCGTTCTATTTATATAGGGAATAATCCTTCTTTACCTGTTTACCTGTTCGTTGAAGCAGTGTTGGACGAGAAAAAAAAAACAATGGAAGGGACTTTCTTTTTAAAGTTTTAAATCTTGATTGTAGCCCACCTATTCATTTCACAGATCATGCGATCTCTTACCACTGAACTTACGAGGCAATAGGGAATCACTAGGGATATTTACTCGTGTATTAGTCACAGTATGTTAAAAGCTCATGGGGTAATCATTATTTATTCTAACATTCTCACGTACCTTAGTTATTAGTTATTCTCACGCTCCGAAATGTGTGCAAATTGCTGCGCATGGTTGAACAAAGCAAGACCTGGAAACATTAGCCATAGCAGCCGACAAAATTGATCGTTGCGTGACTGACTGGCTGCCTGCGCATTTATTGTTAGGTGCTCAAACCATAAAACCCTTTCTCTCATCGTTTTCTTCATTTGGTGTTTAACGTCGTTAGGTTATATCGCGACGGGGAAAGGGGGGAAGATGGGATAGAGCCACTTGTCAATTGTTTCTTGTTCACAAAAGCACTAATCAAAAATTTGCTCCAGGGGCTTGCAACGTAGTACAATATATTACCCTACTGGGAGAATGCAAGTTTCCAGTACAAAGGACTTAACATTTCTTACATACTGCTTGACTAAAATCTTTACAAAATTGACTATGTTCTATACAAGAAACACTTAACAAGGGTAAAAGGAGAATCAGAATCCGTTAGTTGCCTCTTACGACATGCTGGGGAGCATCGGGTAAATTCTTTCTCGTCCCAACCAATATGGGACTTCCCCTAACCCGCGGGGGTTCTCTCATCGTGTCAACAACGCCATCGGCGCACCGCATGTTCGTACGCTCTGGGTAGCAGATCTTATTCAGCTGTCGCCAAGACATCGGCGCACCGCATGTTCGTACGCTCTGGGTAGCAGATCTTATTCAGCTGTCGCCAAGACAACAGCCATATTTCTCGCCCCTCCAAGCCATCTACCCCCACCTCCACCTGTTTTTGCTACTGCCCTCCGCCAATGGACCTCAGCCTCAGCACGTTAAGCAACTTTAACCAGCTTCAATAAATCAATTGAAGAATGAAAAGAAAAAAAATTGCAATAGTTTGGCGTGCTGCAAAAAGAAGTCAAGTCGGTCTGTCACAAGTGGTTCTCAAGTGAATTGATAATCATGTTCTGTCAGGAAAGGATCCCCCGCCACAGACATGGACGCGACATGGGCCACATAACACCACCAAACATTCGCCAAACACAGCGTATGTATGTCGTTTAGTAAAGATTGATCATCCAATGCAACGGCCCTACACTTGAAAGTCTGCTTCTCATCGATTCAATCATAGCTTCGAGAAAAGCTTCACAAAGAATCACTTACCAATCCCGGCAACTCAACAGTGTGTGTGTGTGTGTGTGTGTATGTGTGTGTGTGTGTGTGTGTGTGTGTGTGTGCGTGTGTGTGTGTGTGTGTGTTATCCGACATGAAGATGCATGTCACAGTTTTCTGCTTTAGCGCTTTCCTTAACGTTGTTTTGGGGTATCTTCGACCCCGAAAACTTTTGAATCGAAGCTGTTCGTAGCAGACGGACTTATGATCGGCTGTGGTCTCACACTTTCACATATATCTTTTAATATAATTCCTTATTCGACAAGTTGTCGGGCAGAAAGCTGTACCTCTTATTTGTTTCCACTACCACACCCATCAATTTACTATGTAGTGTATTAGTGAAGGACAATCGATCCGAAAATGTTCGAACAGAAAGAGGAAAAATGGCGGCCGGCCGGATGTGCTAAAGGTCCGACCACTTGCAGACGGCCGAGACTCTCGGACTTTCACAAATATCTTTCGATATAATTCGTTATTCAACAAGCTATCGGACAGACAACTGTATGTCAAGGTTCTCTACACATGCGCTCAGCTCTTATTGTTAATTTGCATCGGATTAAAGAACTATGCCAATGGACCAGAACAGTTTTGAATCGAGAGATATTTTGCTGAGGCCGGTGTAACAGTCGCGCATGCCCATTGAGCCTCGACAGTCACGAGGCACATACAAATTAGTAAGTAACACGCAAAAGTGACTCATTTTTAGTTTTGGCGCTAGTAAGCCGTAAGGAAGCGAGCCAACACAGAGCATAAGTCCTTAACATTTAAAAAAATTAGTCATTAACTCTTAAAATTAGTAATTTTCATGACACAATTGTAATTTTCTCGTGAAAATTAGTACTTTTCACATGTTAATTACTAATTTTCACGTGTCAATGACTAATTTTCAGTTTTGGCACTAGTAAGCCGTCATAGTCTCCGCCAAAGCTATGGCGCGGGATCTCGATAATACAGAGGAACCTCCCGTAACGACCTCTCCCAAGAGAGTTTCTCGGCACGGATGCTTTTCACACTGTAACTAACCTCCCAAGAACGACGCCCTCCCTTTTCAGACGACCGACCTACCATCATAGGGTCAATAATGACTTGGATCTTTTTACCAGTGAGTGTCAACATTCGTTATTACCCAGCACACGCGTAACACGCACGCCATTAGTCACGCATCAAGTCAGGGGTGGTAGTCTGTAGTCAGTAGTGCGTGCAAGTCCAGTGGCCTACGGCTGTCTTCTTCGCACCTATTGCTGTCACTGAAGAACTGCCCTCGAAGTAGGAGGAGGGGGGGGGGGGGGGAGGGAGAGGTTGAGTAGGGGCAGTTAAAACAACAACTCAATAATGAATTGCTGTGTACCTATTCTGTGAGTTTGTGCTCATAATTGCCAATGAGCAAGTGTTTACATTTAGTCAAGTTTTGACTAAATGTTTTAACATAGAGGGGGAATCGAGACGAGGGTTGTGGTGTATGTGTGTGTGTGTGTGTGTGTGTTCGTGTGTGTGTGAGTGTCTGTGCGTGTGTGTGTGTGTAGAGCGATTCAGAGTAAACTACTAGACCGATCTTTATGAAATTTTACATGAGAGATCCTGGGTATGATATCCCCAGATGTGTTTTTTAATTTTTTGATAAATGTCTTTTATGACGTCATATCCGGCTTTTTGTAAAAGTTGAGGTGGCACTGTCACACCCTCAATTTTCAATCAAATTGATTGAAATTTTGGCCAAGCAATCTTCGACGCAGGCCGGACTTCGGTATTGCATTTCAGCATGGAGGCTTACAAATTAATTAATGACTTTGGTCATTAAAAATCTGAAAATTGTAATTAATATTATTTTTTTATAAAACGATCCAAAATTACTTTTAGTTTATTCTGCATCATGTTCTGATTCCAAAAACATATAAATATGTTATATTTGGATTAAAAACAAGCTCTGAAAATTAAAAATATAACAATTATGATTAAACTTAAATTTCCGAAATCGTTTTAAAAACTATTTTCATCTTTTTCCTTGTCGGTTCCTGATTCCAAA
>NC_090260.1:28000313-28017813 GCF_037325665.1 Littorina saxatilis | reverse complement strand
CGATAACTGGACACTTTACACTCAGCGGCAAGAGGAGAAGGATCGGTGTTTTTTTCGTCCATAGAGTTTGATGGTTTTCATCACGTCTAGATATTTTCTTCTATCTACGTGCCGTTTCTGCTAGCACAGATAGGGCTCTATTGGAACTTCAACGAGATACCACCTGCTCACAGTTACATGTTTGCTGAGGACGAGTCGTCAATTTCTCTTCGCCGTGTGGGGAACACTCTGTTTCACCGCATAAAGTAGTCGGCAAGAGGTTGGATGTTGTGTCACTGTTGACGAACAGAGGCCATTCCAGGGAGGAAGCGGGTTTTGCTTCCATGAGAGTGCTACATTCATAGGCTTTTTGAGGTAATAAATCATTGTTTAACGCTGTGGACGAGTCTGTGTTTGTGGAATGAAATACTCTCTGTTGTTTTTTCCAGGTTAGCGCATAATTTGCTCTCTGTGACGCTAAAATACTAATCTGTATATGGTTTTTGCAGATAGGGAGAGAAGGACGAAAAACGGCTGTTTTGGTTGTTGTAAAAAGTCCATTTGTGCAGGCCCACGTGCTCGATGAGATATGTAAAGATGACATGTTTAAAGGTGGAGGGTGAGGGGTAGCTGACATGTTTAGTGCACCGATGCTTTCTGTTTGCAGCCTTGGTATCTTCTGTACGGCTGCCTTTTGCGGGACACTGCTAGCTGCAGACGTGGTAACCGGGACCGGACATAACCAGCAAACCGGCTAACCAGCGAACCGGCTAACCAGCTAACCAGCGAACCGGCTAACCAGCTAACCAGCGACTGGGTGCGGCGCCTGATGCCTCCACAGTTCCCTGCTTCGTCACCACGCTAACCAGCACTTCATTCGACGGAGCAGTTGTGGAGGCTAAAAAGACTAATTACAGGCCGTCCACCCAGTGGCCAAAGAAAGCTAAGTGCACCATGTCTTATGCACCCCGTTGACCACCGTTGTCATTTATGCTATCTGTGATTATATTCGAGTAGTGACGACGTGGGGTGTGTGACACCTGCATGAACTAGCACTTTTGGAGCAGAACAGTCGTATTTTCTTATCTTTACACGGGATCAGCGTGTTACTATAATTTTCTATATTCTAACTGGCATTTTGTCAGTGACCACGGGTTTTTTACGTTTTGTGAACGTAAAAGAACATATTTGAGTGAAGTCTCGAGGGAGGTGGCGAGTTTTTACATAAACAGGCGTCTGAAACTTATACTTTTGTTGTCTCTATTTAATTGTATGACTGCGAGAGTGGATCGTGGTGTGGTTAGTTGGTTAGTAGTAACTAACCGTTTCATAATCACCTTAAGTGATATAGTGAAACGTGACACATGGGGGCCAAGCCGGGATTTACTCAGTTAATTTCCAACTGATAAAGACCCACCAATTAAGGATAACTAAGAGCAGATAATCTCGTCAGTGCTCGACTTATTTTCTGCTTGGTGCTACCCTTTTTTGTATAGTTTTGATCATATACCACACCTTAAGCGATTCACATCTTGCAGGAAATGTAAATTGTAATTTGTGAGCTATTGTATGCGCTAACTGTGATTACTTCCCTTTCCTTTGTTTGTGAATCTTTGTTGTTGTACGTTCACAGTTTTCCGTTGCAGAGAGCTGAGCGGGGTTAGCGGATTTGTTATTCGTTTTACTCAGTGTTCTCTACATTGTTGTTTCGCATTCAGTAACAGGTTACATTTCTATCGTCTTGTTTTACTTGGATTTTTCTCCATATTTTGACTTTGTTGGAATTTGGGGGGGGGGAGGGTCCGAGGACTTCTGTCCTTACCAGGCTGTGGGAAACACTCTGTTTCACCGCAAAAAGCAGCCGATAAAGTAGGCCACGGCTGTGGGAAACACTTTGTTTTACCGCAAAAAGCAGCCATAAAGTAGGCTACACGTTTTGTTCTACACCGTTTGGATTTTTCTTCTGCATTTTCTGGTTGCTGGATTTTTGTATCCATTGTTTCATCACCGGGTGTTCTAGCTTTAGCTGCGTTAGACTTACCTTTGTGATAAAGCTTTGCTAAACTAACCATGGCTACGGGGGGATCTCCTACGAAGAGATTAAATTTTGAAACTCCTGGTAGTGAGGAACAGACAGAGCGCGACGCACGCGTTAGAGCGCGTAGTATCCTTAAACGCAAGGAGCTGGAACCTAGGGAAGACATAGAGCGACAGACAAGGAAAGAAGAGCTTGACAGACAAGAACGACAGGCCGAACGTGACAGACAGGACAAGAAAGAGAAAGACGAACTTGACAGACAAGAGAGGGAACGACAGGCAGAACGAGACAGACAGGAAAAGAAAGACGAACTTGACAGACAAGAAAGAGAACGAGACAGACAGGAAAAGAAAGACGAACTTGAGAGACAGGAACGACAGGCCGAACTTGACAGACAAGAAAGAGAACGACAGGCCGAACGTGACAAACAGGACAAACAGGCCGAACGCGAGCACCAGCTAGAGCTAGCTAGGTTACAGGCCGAGAAGGGTACACCTACTCAGGCTAGCGCGCCGACGTTTGTTGCTGACCGTACGAGACTGCCGACGTTCGACGATGACAAAGACGAGCTCGACGACTTTCTACGCCGGTTTGAGCGTATTGCATCTGACCAGAAGTGGGAAGAGGCCACGTGGGCTAGCCGCCTCAGCACTTGCTTAAAAGGACGCGCATTGCAGCTCTACAACGCTTTGGATGACGACGAGGCGAGGGACTATCAGGCACTAAAGAAGGCGTTACTCCAGCGCTTCAACCTGACTGCTGAAGCCTACCGACGACGTCTGCAGAACAGCAAGAGACTGAGCGGCGAGCTGAGTCATCAGTTTGTGGCACGTCTAAATCTTTACCTGCGGCGCTGGGTGGAGATGGCCGAGAAGAACTGGACCGTCAACGACCTTGCCGACCTCATTGTTATGGAACAGCTGATGTCCAGCCTGCGACCTGAGGTGGTGACCTTCGTGCAGGAGCACCAGCCTAAGACTACTCAGGAGGCAGCCGACTGGATCAGAGTACATGAGGACGCCCAGGCGATCTCCGGCAAATCTTCAGGCTCACGGCCGGGAAAATCAGGAAATTCAGGTTCTTCAGGACCCAAGGACGGGAAGGACGATCAGGGACACAAGGGATCAAGTTCCAGAACTGACATCCAGTGTTTCTACTGTAACAAGCGGGGCCACGTGAAGAAGGACTGCCATAAGCGACAGGCTGACCAGAAGGGCGTACATTTTGTGGGCAGTGAGAAGTTCAGGGACGTCACGAGCTCTCTGCGTTCTGTGCTCCAGGAAACATTTCCAGCCCCACTGCAACGTCTACGTCAACGGAGTGAAGGGCGAAGGTCTGCGGGACACCGGGGCAGACATGATAGTGGTTCGGGCGAGTCTAGTTCCAGCTATGGCCTACACAGGAGACAGCATCAGGGTGAGAATGGCCGAGGCATCTCACGCTTACGACTTGAACACGGCGGTGATCAAGGTCGTAACACCGTTGTTCACGGGGACCATTGTGGCCGTCGTCATGGACGATCCTCCATGCGACCTGCTCATTGGGAACCGTGTCCAGTTTGTGGACGGCGTCACCAGGGAGGTTCCCGTTTATCGGTTTCCCGACGTCATTTCAGTGCTCACGCGGGCACAGGCGGAGCGAGAGAATAAGCCTCTCAAACCCCTACCTGCCGCACGAGCTGCCCTGGGGAACGTGACCCCCGCGCTTCTCGCGAAGGCTCAGGCATCTGATCCGACATTAGCGACTCCTCGTGAGCACGCGAAGTCGGGGAAGGTGAAGCTGAGCGGGAAGCATGGGAAGTCAAAGTTCCTCAGGGAGAAGAAGTTGCTCTACCGTGAGTTTAGCAACAAAGAAGGAGCTTTCAAACAGGTTGTCGTGCCTCGCGAGTTTCGCGAGGGTGTCATGGCAACGGCACACGACTCGATTCTGGGAGGTCATCTTGGCACCAAAAAGACCACGGACCGTGTGTGGCGCCACTTCTATTGGCCAGGCATCTGTACGGATGTCCGACGTTTCTGTGCGTCATGCGACAAGTGCCAGAAGGTGGTTGCCAAAGGAAGGGTGAGGAAGGTCCCCTTAGAGAAGATGCCGCTCATCGACGAACCCTTTCGTCGGGTGGCAGTTGACATCATCGGGCCCATCTTGCCTGCGTCTGAGGACGGAAATAGATACATTTTGACCATGGTGGACTACGCCACTCGATACCCAGAGGCGATCCCTCTGAAATCGATCGAAGCTACGCGAGTAGCTGAGGCACTGGTTACCATGTGGTCCCGGCTGGGAATTCCATCAGAAGTACTCACCGACAGAGGCACGCAGTTCACGGGAGGAGTGATGGCGGAGGCAGCACGACTGCTATCACTGGAGCAGCACTTCACCACCCCTTACCATGCTCAGTGCAACGGACTGGTGGAAAGGTTCAATGGTACCCTGAAAACCATGCTGAGGAAACTAGCTCAGGAGAAACCACGCACGTGGGACAGGTACATCCCAGCACTGCTTTTTGCATACCGCGAGGTTCCTCAGGAGAGCTTGGGTTTTTCCCCATTCGAGCTGTTGTACGGCAGACAGGTACGCGGTCCCATGGCTATTCTGCGTCAGGCTTGGACGGACGAAGAAGCTGACGAGGAGGTGCAGACGACAGCGACCTACATCGTAGAACTCAGGAACAGGATTGAAGAGACCTGCAAACTGGCTCAAGAGAACCTGGGAAGAGCAGCACAGCGTTATGCGCGGGGATTCGACCGCAAGGCACGGCCGCGCAGCTTCAAGATCGGAGAACGGGTGTTGCTACTTCTACCTGTCAAACACAACAAGCTACAACTTCAGTGGCAAGGACCTTTTGAGGTGACAGCGAAGGTGGGCCAGAACGACTACAGGATCGTCATGAACGGGAAAGCACGCCTGTACCACGCCAACCTGCTGCGCGCCTACATAGAGAGGACTGCCTACGGGGAAAAGGACAAAGTGACAGAGACAGTGGCCGTCGTGATGGACGAGACAACGGAGGAACAGGGAGGAGGACGTGTACCAGTTTGTCCGCTGGAGGCTAGTGAGGATCACACGGACGTCCACATCTCACCTGATCTTGGGGACGACCAGCAGGCGGACCTGCAAGAGATCCTGAAGGATGCAGCACGGGTCCTTACAGACATACCACTTCAGACGCATCTAGAGGAGTTTACCTTCGACTTGCTGGAGAAACAGCCAGTGAGGACGAAGCAGTATCCCATGCCTCATGCCCAGAAGGAGGTGGTCAGGAAGGAAATCGCCGACATGACGAAGTTGGGCGTCATCGAGCCAGCGAACTCTCCCTACAGTTCTCCGATTGTACTTGTGAAGAAGAAGGATGGACGCGTCAGGTTCTGTGTCGACTACCGGAAGCTGAACAAGATTACGGCGTTTGACGCGGAACCCATGCCTGATGTGGACTACCTCTTCAGTCACTTGGCCAAGGCCAAGTACTTTTCCAAACTAGACCTCACCAAGGGATACTGGCAAATTCCGGTTGCCGAGGAAGATCGCCCAAAGACTGCATTCACCACTCCATTCGGCCAGTTCCAGTGGACAGTCATGCCTTTTGGACTACAGAATGCAGGTGCCGTCTTCACTCGCATGATGAAGAAACTTTTGGAACCATTGAAGCGCGAGGACATCAGCAGTTTCATCGACGATGTGCTGATCGCGACTGAGACATGGACTGAACATCTCGACGCCCTGCGCGACGTGTTCGGAAGGTTGAAGGACGGAAATCTGGGAGCTAAACCGTCCAAGTGCTACTTGGGATTTCGGGAATTGTCTTTCCTGGGTCATGTTGTCGGCGAGGGACTGCTCGTTCCAGAGGACGACAAAATCTAGAAGATTCGGGAGGCGGAGCCACTGCGCACTAAGAAAGAAGTCAGGTCTTTCCTGGGCCTTGCCGGCTTCTACAGACGCTTCATCCCGCACTTCGCCGAAATTGCACTACCACTGACCAACCTTACCAAGAAACTACAACCGACCGTTGTAGTGTGGACTGAGGAATGCAGCTCCGCATTCAACACCTTGAAGAGGCGACTCACCAGTCAGCCTATACTCCGGCTACCAGACCTGAACAAGGACTTCGTGCTGAGGACAGACGCTTCAGGGAAAGGACTTGGGGCAGTGTTGCTTCAGGAGACAGAGGGGTTTTTGCACCCTGTTTGCTTCGCCAGCCGTAAGCTGACCTCGGCCGAGGCAGCATATGCAACGGTTGAACGCGAGTGTCTCGCCATTGTCTGGGGCATCCAGAAGTTCGAAGCGTACCTGTACGGACGACCTTTCTGTCTGGAGACGGACCATCAACCTCTGCAATATCTTCAGGTTGCAAGGTTGGCAAACGCCAGACTTATGCGCTGGGCGTTGATTCTCCAACCGTACCAATTCACGGTACGCGTCATTCCGGGCGCCAACAATGTTGGAGCCGATTTTCTCTCTCGGGCTGTAAAGGAGAACATGACTGGGAGCGAAACCGAGGTTTCGTCTTGAAGAGGGGAGGTGTGTCACGATCTAGTGACATAGACCAAGAAAGTGTCACTCGGTGGGGTGCCTTCTCTTGGTCAATTGCGACAGAAAGCGCCTGTGCGTGAGTCGGGGCTATACGGCAGAGTTTTGCTGACAGCGCAGAGCACGGATATTGTGCCGCACGGATTTTTCGGGGGTGTTTCTGCTTGCGAGGCAGAATTGTGGATAGCTGAACTTGATATGTGACAAGGTTAGTCACGTGTTATTGTCAAGGTTGTCTGTCTGAGACACGATAACTGGACACTTTACACTCAGCGACAAGAGGAGAAGGATCGGTGTTTTTCCGTCCATAGAGTTTGATGGTTTTCATCACGTCTAGATATTTTCTTCTATCTACGTGCCGTTTCTGCTAGCACAGATAGGGCTCTATTGGAACTTCAACGAGATACCACCTGCTCACAGTTACATGTTTGCTGAGGACGAGTCGTCAATTTCTCTTCGCCGTGTGGGGAACACTCTGTTTCACCGCATAAAGTAGTCGGCAAGAGGTTGGATGTTGTGTCACTGTTGACGAACAGAGGCCATTCCAGGGAGGAAGCGGGTTTTGCTTCCATGAGAGTGCTACATTCATAGGCTTTTTGAGGTAATAAATCATTGTTTAACGCTGTTGATGAGTCTGTGTTTGTGGAATGAAATACTCTCTGTTGTTTTTTCCAGGTTAGCGCATAATTTGCTCTCTGTGACGCTAAAATACTAATCTGTATATGTTTTTTGCAGATAGGGAGAGAAGGACGGAAAACGGCTGTTTTGGTTGTTGTAAAAAGTCCATTTGTGCAGGCCCACGTGCTCGATGAGATATGTAAAGATGACATGTTTAAAGGTGGAGGGTGAGGGGTAGCTGACATGTTTAGTGCACTGATGCTTTCTGTTTGCAGCCTTGCTATCTTCTGTACGGCTGCCTTTTGCGGGACACTGCTAGCTGCAGACGTGGTAACCGGGACCGGACATAACCAGCAAACCGGCTAACCAGCGAACCGGCTAACCAGCTAACCAGCGAACCGGCTAACCAGCTAACCAGCGACTGGGTGCGGCGCCTGATGCCTCCACAGTTCCCTGCTTCGTCACCACGCTAACCAGCACTTCATTCGACGGAGCAGTTGTGGAGGCTAAAAAGACTAATTACAGGCCGTCCACCCAGTGGCCAAAGAAAGCTAAGTGCACCATGTCTTATGCACCCCGTTGACCACCGTTGTCATTTATGCTATCTGTGATTATATTCGAGTAGTGACGACGTGGGGTGTGTGACACCTGCATGAACTAGCACTTTTGGAGCAGAACAGTCGTATTTTCTTATCTTTACACGGGATCAGCGTGTTACTATAATTTTCTATATTCTAACTGGCATTTTGTCAGTGACCACGGGTTTTTTACGTTTTGTGAACGTAAAAGAACATATTTGAGTGAAGTCTCGAGGGAGGTGGCGAGTTTTTACATAAACAGGCGTCTGAAACTTATACTTTTGTTGTCTCTATTTAATTGTATGACTGCGAGAGTGGATCGTGGTGTGGTTAGTTGGTTAGTAGTAACTAACCGTTTCATAATCACCTTAAGTGATATAGTGAAACGTGACATCAGGCCTGTTCATTTAATATGTGGAACTATCGCGGCTTTAGATTCGTGTTTCCGAGGACAACGATTGCAATCATTTACTTTCGGCCTTCGGTCGATAAAGATGAAACAGAAGAAGATTATGCTCCTCTCGGATCGACAAAAAAGATGGTTTGACAAGAAGCCACCAAACATATTAGAATGTTTGATGTTAAAATGAATGGTTGCTTGATGTCAGACCAGTTGGGTTTTTGTTGCCCTAGGTGAGCATATCACCTTCTGTGTCCTCTTTATCGACCGCTACCTTTGTGTCTGCCTGTCTGTCTCTTTGTCCGACCGTCCATCCCCGTTGATGAAAGTGAAGGGAAGATGATGATTGTGTCGGTGTTAGGGAGGAGGAGTATGGAAATAAACATTTTTTTTCTCATCCTACATACATGAAGGAGAAGCCTTGTAAAGGATTCCTTGCTAAACATTCGCTCTTACATGTAAAGGCTATGTCACTCAGCGTAAGTGTTGCTTCAATTACAAAAGAAATCGTTTTACTGTGACCTGCTTTATTGGGCACGACGGATCGAAATTAACACCGGTCAAAAGACACCTTCTTCTCTTCCCTGACCCCCCCCCCCCCCCCCACCCCCCGTCTCCGCCCCCTTCCACCTCCACTACCACCCCATCCTCTCAAAGGGGGATACAAGGTGCTAATTTGCTGGCAATTATTCATCGTGTTTACTATGCTCACTTCAAGTTATGGAGTATATATGAGAACACTTTTTTGTACTTCGTGGTAAAAAACAAAATCATGTGGAAAAAGCACCTTCTCCAAACTCATCCTAAATTATCTTCTCGAACACTAACACCCCACCACCTGCCACAGCTGTCACCGATGATGTTAAACTGATAAACTCTATTTCATTATTTATCATCCACACACCTCAGACCCCATAACGTGCCGCAACACATCGACTAGAAGCCATGCATACATAACACAATTTGAACTCGAAAACTTTATTTTTCAAGGAAGTATCGTTAGGTCCACAAGCACACACACACACACACACACACACACTGACACACACACACACACACTCAAACACACACACACACAAACACACACACACACACACACACACACACACACACACACACACACACAACCCGAGAAAGAGCGGGGAGTGACAGACAGACTAACAGAGACGATGGAAGATGCAACTAGTAGCATGTTCCTTGTCCGGACAGCCCTCCAGAAACAGGGAATTCAGGATGAAGCAACAGACATTATCATGTCAGCCTGGAGAGAGGGTACGAAGCGTAACTACGAGTCATATTTCAAACGCTGGCTTCAGCATTGCCTTGAACGGGATAGAGATCCCTTTTGTGCCTCTCCACATGAGTTGATAAGGTTTTTAACGAAACTGTTCCAAGAAGGCAAAGGATACAGCAGTTTGAACATGGCACGAAGCGCTGTTTCCGCATTGTCCCTTCAGGATAATTGTTCAGTGGGTTGTCATCCGTACTGGTGAAGAAGTTTTTGAAAGGAGCTTTCAACAGACGGCCAGCTTTGCCCCGTACTTGTGTGACCTGGGACGCTAATCTAGTGCTAAATTTTTTAAAAGAATGTTCACCGGCAAAATTTTTATCGCTGGCGCAATTGACGCTTAAAACTGTGCTGTTGTGCTTGTTGGTCTCTAGTCAAAGGGGACAGGCGATTTGGTTGATGGACTTGCGTAACATGAGTTGGACAAAGGAAGATGTACGATGTAGGTTTGGGGATTTGCTCAAAACTTCTGGCCCAAACAAACATCAGAATGAAGTGGTATTTTGTGCTTTTCCGTCTGATTTGGCAATTTGTGTTGTACATTATTTGAAACAATATGTCAAAAGAACTCGTGCATTTAGAGGAACGGAAACGAGACTCTTTATCAGTTGGACAGCCCCTCACAAAGCGGTGTCGAGAGATACTATCCGTCGATGGACAAAGATTGGATTACAAAAAGCGGGTATTGACATGACAATATTTACGCCGCATTCAACTCGTTCCGCTGCATCTAGTAAAGCTGCAAGTAAAATTCCTCTGGCAACCATTCTGAAGACTGTTGGTTGGCGTCGGGCTAACACCTTCACAACTTTTTACAACAAACCAGTGGACAGTGGGAGGAGTTTTGGACAGGCTGTTCTGTCATGAAGAATTGGGGTAGGTTTATATATGTATTTCAATTCATCGACAGTGCTAGGGTGTAAATGTTGCAGACTTTAAAGTCTCACGTGACCCATTCCTCTCGGAATTGTGGGAGATAAAATTACATAATTATGACGAGCTTACCTGAGTAAGTGAAGTCTAATTGTGGTTTTATCGACCACAATGTAGAGAGGAAAGGGATTACGTGCCTCGCCCTAAGTTGTCTTCAGAGTTATACTGATAACCGTTTTCCCTCCCTATCCCTTTCCTCTCTCTTTCTCTTTTTTCTGCACCATTTACACGTCGTTAAACAGTGACGTATTCCCGCGTTCAGCGGGTTTACTGAAAAAAACATTTTCCGGAAGAGTGCATAACATCTGAGTACAAGCATGTAGTGATCTGACACACGAGTGTACAGGGATCACCAAGCAGGTGCCTAACAGGAAAACAAAAATAGAGAACGGCCTGAAAATGTGAAAACGCAACACTTGGATAGCATATCACCCCTGACAGAATCAATGAACCCAGCTGCGCAGCGTTTCAGACACACACACAAAAAACAATCAAATACAGCAAAATCCCTTTATAGACAGGTCGCATAATAGGTAGCATTCTTGCGCACCGATCAAGATCAAGGAGACGGAGTAACTGCAGAGAGAGAGAGAGAGAGAGAGAGAGAGAGAGAGAGAGAGAGAGAGAGAGAGAGAGAGAGAGAGAGAGAGAGAGAGAGAGAAAGAGAAAGAGATAGAGAGAGCGAGAGAGAGAGAGAAAGAGAGAGAGAGAGAGAAAGAGTGAGAGAGAGAGAAAGAGAGAGAGAGAGAGAGAGAGAGAGAGAGAGAGAGAGAGAGAAAGGGAGAGAGAAAGAAAGAGATAGAGAAAGAGATAAACATACAACACACACACCCCAGTGAAGAAGTGTCATAATCGATAATGTTTGTACATAGTGTATTCCAAACCATGAAGAACTAATAATAACGCCTTGTTAAAATCAACCCAGCGGAATAAAGCTGTGATGACTTTGAGGTACCCCCAGAAGACCCCTCGTTAATGTATGGGTGTCACGCGCGGAACAGGTTTACATAGCAGAGGCGACAGGAGTCACTGACACTTATGCAGAGCGTCAACTGGAACGCATACGGGTGGGTGCGTAGGCGTGGTCCGTTTGACAGAAATGCAGTTGCGACTTCTTTATCCGACTCCTAATTTTTGTCTCACGCCCTAAACGCCAGGGCACATTCAATTACAAATCTGTTAAGCTAGGCGATATCTGATCGGGTAATGAGAACATGATTTTATTTAAGTGGACATGTCCTCATGTAACTTGATTGCTTCAAAACGTTCAGGATCTTAAGTCCACAGACGAGACGTACGTCCGGTAAAATTTCGCATCGTTAGATATATTTTTTGAGATGATAAGCAATCTTCTGGAAATGTTTTAAAACGTGTCATAAGTTTAAAGGTTTGCATCCAACTATAAACTCATGACTTTGCATGCGTACAGACAAATAAATGTTACAAATACTGCCAAAGTTTCATATACATACAATCACTAGTTTACGTTTCCTAGTCCTGTAAACACGATCAAATATTTTTGGAGGATTGCAAATGTCTGTCAGTCGTCATACTCAAATGAAACTTTGGCAGTTCTTGTAACTACCATTTGTCTGTATGCATGCAAAGTCATGTTTTATTAGGATGTAAATTTACTAACCTGTAGCGGGTTTAAAAACATTTTCCGGAAGAGTGCATAACATCTGAGTACAAGCATGTAGTGATCTGACATTTCACCCAGGGTAGGTCCCGTATGTAGACTTCAACTTTCAAATCAATCCATTTAGGCATTGCTGAAATATAGCGCTTTTTTCATGGTACCCATCAAAATGGACGCAAAATCCTCTCGTTTTCTACTGCTCGTGAGTTTCCCACCTGCATCAGTAGAAATGACATAACACAAGAGACACTTACTTACTTACTTAGGCCATTATGAACCCCCGGGGGAGCATAGGCCATCGACGACAATTCTCCATCCGACACGGTCCTGGGCTGCCCTTTCGATCTGGCTCCAGGTCTTCCCCTGCCTGTTGATCTCTGCTTCAGTGTCTCGTCTCCAGCTGTTGCGCGGCCGGCCTCTCTTCCTTTTCCCTTGTGGATTCCACTTCAGGGCTTGCCTCGTGATACTGGATGCTGGCTTTCTCAGGGTGTGCCCTATCCAGCCCCATTTCCTCCGGAGAATTTGCTGCGCCGCTGGTTTCTGGTCAGCTCTCTGCCAAAGGTCTTCATTTCGGATTCTGTCCGTCCATCTGATGTTTAGGATGCGCCTCAAGCAGGTGTTGACAAAGATTTGGATCTTTCCCAGCATGGTCTCTGTTGTCCTCCATGTCTCACACCCATAGAGAAGAACAGACTTGACGTTTGAATTGAAGATCCGAAGCTTCGTCCTTTGGCTAATCTCCTTGGAACTCCAGATCTTCTTTAGCATGACAAAGGCTCCCCGTGCTTTCCCAATCCTTGCTTTGACGTCCCTGTCCGAGCCTCCTTGTCCGTCAATGATGCTCCCCAGGTAAATAAAGGACTCCACTTCCTTGATGGGCTCCCCATTGATCATCACCGGATTGTCGGCTGTGGTGTTGGTCTTAATCAATTCGGTTTTCCTCTTGTTGATCTTGAGTCCTACACCGGCTGATATTGTCTCCAGGTGAGTAGTCTTGTCTTGCATTTGGGCATGGTTGTGGGAAAGGAGGGCAAGATCATCCGCAAAGTCGAGGTCTTCCAGTTGATCGAAGAGTGTCCATTGTATCCCATTTCTCCTGCCTGCTGTTGTGGTCTTCATGATCCAGTCGATAGCCAGAAGAAATAGGAATGGTGACAGTATACATCCTTGTCGTACCCCCGTTTTCACCTCAAAACTGTCGGATAGCTGGCCAGCATGTGCGACTCTACACTTCATATCCTGGTAGGTGCCCCGGATGAGGGAGATGAATTTCTCTGGAATGACGTAGTGCCGCATGAGTTTCCACAGTGACTCTCTGTCCACGCTGTCGAAGGCTTTCTCATAATCAATGAAGTTGATGTATAGAGGAGACTTCCACTCCAGCGACTGCTCCACTATGATGCGTAAACTGGCAATCTGGTCAGGACAGGATCTGTTCTTCCTGAAACCCGCCTGTTCATCCCTGAGCTTGGTGTCAACTGCCTCCTTCATTCTATCCAAAAGGATTCGGTTGAGAACCTTCCCTGGCACGGACAGCAGCATGATCCCTCGGTAGTTTCCACAGTCTCGAAGATCCCCTTTCTTTGGAATCTTGATGATGATGCCTTCTCTCCATTGAGGTGGCACCTCTTCCTACAAGAGACACGCAAGAAAGCAAAATACAACAATCTGTCCTGGATAGATAAGTAATTTTTCTTTCTTCTCGTATGTAAAAGTTGCCAAGCTGCGACTATTCTGAATTTGTGTCGATTTTTTAATTGGTACCTGACGTTATTGTCAGGTCGATTTGGGGGGTAAACTTACTTCGATCCAATGTGTTCCCGGTAGCCAAGTGAAGGGCATTTAAATAAAGTTTGCATAAAATGACACGGGAGTGAATGTTTTAGTTGGGGCACGAAAATGGGTGCAACACTTTTTTGTTCAGTTTATTACAAGTAGTTTGGGTATGGACATTATAATGTTGTTCCTTTCTGTTCATAAGCGGGGCAAAGAAAAAAAATCTGCGTTCAGAGAGTTCTGCAATAGACAATCTAATCTTCCTTTCCATTACAAAAACAACAACACTTTGATCAAACTCTTACTAAACAAAAATATTCGTACTTTCACATACGTGAGCTACTTGTTGGAAAAGTCGTTTCTGTTAGTTGGTAACACTCTGTGCACGAGCAATACAACGTTAACATTGTCCGAAAGAGGAACATCACTTACTAGTCTGATCTCGTTCTATTTATATAGGGAATAATCCTTCTTTACCTGTTTACCTGTTCGTTGAAGCAGTGTTGGACGAGAAAAAAAAACAATGGAAGGGACTTTCTTTTTAAAGTTTTAAATCTTGATTGTAGCCCACCTATTCATTTCACAGATCATGCGATCTCTTACCACTGAACTTACGAGGCAATAGGGAATCACTAGGGATATTTACTCGTGTATTAGTCACAGTATGTTAAAAGCTCATGGGGTAATCATTATTTATTCTAACATTCTCACGTACCTTAGTTATTAGTTATTCTCACGCTCCGAAATGTGTGCAAATTGCTGCGCATGGTTGAACAAAGCAAGACCTGGAAACATTAGCCATAGCAGCCGACAAAATTGATCGTTGCGTGACTGACTGGCTGCCTGCGCATTTATTGTTAGGTGCTCAAACCATAAAACCCTTTCTCTCATCGTTTTCTTCATTTGGTGTTTAACGTCGTTAGGTTATATCGCGACGGGGAAAGGGGGGAAGATGGGATAGAGCCACTTGTCAATTGTTTCTTGTTCACAAAAGCACTAATCAAAAATTTGCTCCAGGGGCTTGCAACGTAGTACAATATATTACCCTACTGGGAGAATGCAAGTTTCCAGTACAAAGGACTTAACATTTCTTACATACTGCTTGACTAAAATCTTTACAAAATTGACTATGTTCTATACAAGAAACACTTAACAAGGGTAAAAGGAGAATCAGAATCCGTTAGTTGCCTCTTACGACATGCTGGGGAGCATCGGGTAAATTCTTTCTCGTCCCAACCAATATGGGACTTCCCCTAACCCGCGGGGGGTTCTCTCATCGTGTCAACAACGCCATCGGCGCACCGCATGTTCGTACGCTCTGGGTAGCAGATCTTATTCAGCTGTCGCCAAGACATCGGCGCACCGCATGTTCGTACGCTCTGGGTAGCAGATCTTATTCAGCTGTCGCCAAGACAACAGCCATATTTCTCGCCCCTCCAAGCCATCTACCCCCACCTCCACCTGTTTTTGCTACTGCCCTCCGCCAATGGACCTCAGCCTCAGCACGTTAAGCAACTTTAACCAGCTTCAATAAATCAATTGAAGAATGAAAAGAAAAAAATTGCAATAGTTTGGCGTGCTGCAAAAAGAAGTCAAGTCGGTCTGTCACAAGTGGTTCTCCAGATGAATGGATAATCATGTTCTGTCAGGAAAGGATCCCCCGCCACAGACATGGACGCGACATGGGCCACATAACACCACCAAACATTCGCCAAACACAGCGTATGTATGTCGTTTAGTAAAGATTGATCATCCAATGCAACGGCCCTACACTTGAAAGTCTGCTTCTCATCGATTCAATCATAGCTTCGAGAAAAGCTTCACAAAGAACCACTTACCAATCCCGGCAACTCAACAGTGTGTGTGTGTGTGTGTGTGTGTATGTGTGTGTGTGTGTGTGTGTGTGTGTGTGTGTGCGTGTGTGTGTGTGTGTGTGTTATCCGACATGAAGATGCATGTCACAGTTTTCTGCTTTAGCGCTTTCCTTAACGTTGTTTTGGGGTATCTTCGACCCCGAAAACTTTTGAATCGAAGCTGTTCGTAGCAGACGGACTTATGATCGGCTGTGGTCTCACACTTTCACATATATCTTTTAATATAATTCCTTATTCGACAAGTTGTCGGGCAGAAAGCTGTACCTCTTATTTGTTTCCACTACCACACCCATCAATTTACTATGTAGTGTATTAGTGAAGGACAATCGATCCGAAAATGTTCGAACAGAAAGAGGAAAAATGGCGGCCGGCCGGATGTGCTAAAGGTCCGACCACTTGCAGACGGCCGAGACTCTCGGACTTTCACAAATATCTTTCGATATAATTCGTTATTCAACAAGCTATCGGACAGACAACTGTATGTCAAGGTTCTCTACACATGCGCTCAGCTCTTATTGTTAATTTGCATCGGATTAAAGAACTATGCCAATGGACCAGAACAGTTTTGAATCGAGAGATATTTTGCTGAGGCCGGTGTAACAGTCGCGCATGCCCATTGAGCCTCGACAGTCACGAGGCACATACAAATTAGTAAGTAACACGCAAAAGTGACTCATTTTTAGTTTTGGCGCTAGTAAGCCGTAAGGAAGCGAGCCAACACAGAGCATAAGTCCTTAACATTTAAAAAAATTAGTCATTAACTCTTAAAATTAGTAATTTTCATGACACAATTGTAATTTTCTCGTGAAAATTAGTACTTTTCACATGTTAATTACTAATTTTCACGTGTCAATGACTAATTTTCAGTTTTGGCACTAGTAAGCCGTCATAGTCTCCGCCAAAGCTATGGCGCGGGATCTCGATAATACAGAGGAACCTCCCGTAACGACCTCTCCCAAGAGAGTTTCTCGGCACGGATGCTTTTCACACTGTAACTAACCTCCCAAGAACGACACCCTCCCTTTTCAGACGACCGACCTACCATCATAGGGTCAATAATGACTTGGATCTTTTTACCAGTGAGTGTCAACATTCGTTATTACCCAGCACACGCGTAACACGCACGCCATTAGTCACGCATCAAGTCAGGGGTGGTAGTCTGTAGTCAGTAGTGCGTGCAAGTCCAGTGGCCTACGGCTGTCTTCTTCGCACCTATTGCTGTCACTGAAGAACTGCCCTCGAAGTAGGAGGAGGGGGGGGGGGGGGAGGGAGAGGTTGAGTAGGGGCAGTTAAAACAACAACTCAATAATGAATTGCTGTGTACCTATTCTGTGAGTTTGTGCTCATAATTGCCAATGAGCAAGTGTTTACATTTAGTCACGTTTTGACTAAATGTTTTAACATAGAGGGGGAATCGAGACGAGGGTCGTGGTGTATGTGTGTGTGTGTGTGTGTGTGTGTGTGTGTGTGTGTGTGTGGGGGGTGTCTGTGCGTGTGTGTGTGTGTAGAGCGATTCAGAGTAAACTACTAGACCGATCTTTATGAAATTTTACATGAGAGTTCCTGGGTATGATATCCCCATTTTTTTTCGATAAATGTCTTTGATGACGTCATATCCGGCTTTTTGTAAAAGTTGAGGCGGCACTGTCACACCCTCAATTTTCAATCAAATTGATTGAAATTTTGGCCAAGCAATCTTCGACGAAGGCCGGACTTCGGTATTGCATTTCAGCACGGAGGCTTACAAATTAATTAATGACTTTGGTCATTAAAAATCTGAAAATTGTAATTAAAATTATTTTGTTTATAAAACGATCCAAAATTACTTTTATTTAACTTTTCATCATGTTCTG